>NC_055988.1:68126184-68427030 GCF_018446385.1 Zingiber officinale | reverse complement strand
AAATAACGCATTGGAACATTAACTTGTATCATAACAAAACTGAAATCTTACAATCTATCATCCTTCACTCACCTATGCTTATTCTCTTTTCTCTCTACTCTTTTTCTCTTCCCTTCTATTTCTACTTTAACTATTCATAAGCTAACATTTGATTATCGATATAATTCACCGTGCGAAGTTGATTAGTGGTTAATCAACAGTTCTTATGGGATCGATATTTTTATTACTTGATGACACCTGTATACTTGCGGGTAACACATCAAGTTTTTAGTTGTGATGTGCATAGTTCACATATGCATTTATGCATGCTTTATTGTACATCTACGTTTTTGTCTTGAATATGTCCTATGTTTTTTAACTCCTTCTATCATTATTTCAGCATATTTACTCTTTCAGTTTGGAGATCTTCTCTTGTACATTTTGTGATGATTGGAACGCTTTTGGAGGGAAGACGGAGTAGAAACGTACTAAGGAAGAGCATGTGAAAAAAAATAGTAGAGTAGGGTCATGCCACTTCACCTAAACGTAATCAGAACATGCCCATGCCCCCAGGCATGGTTGTGTGGAATTTCCCATGGCCAACAACTCCAGGCCGTGTAGATATGCACGACCGTGTAGTTCCTCCTGAACTCAATTGGAGTTGAGCCATACCTTTTGGCACGACCATGTCTCCCCTCCATGGACCAACTTTACTCAGGTCGTGTGGATTCCACATGGCCGTGCACAAATTCTAGCAGCCAATAGGCTTGGCCTTGCCCAAGGAGCACGATCATAGCTAGGGTCATGCCAACCTATGAAAAGGGGGTTCTTCTCCAAATTGGGGGAGGAAGTTTTCTCCTTTGGAGAAGACGATTCAAACCTCTAAACCTGGCATCCAAGAGGCTTCAACTTGATGATCCAAGGATGAATTCTAGTTCTCCATCTCTCCATTAGCAAGGATTGATCCAAACATCACGCATCGACACTTGCTAACTTTCCTTTTCCTTACTTTCTTGATTTGGATGTGGAGATTGAGTACTTTGTCTTTGAGATGTGAATGTGGATGTGGAGGTTAGTGTAATTTTCCTTTTCCTTCCTTTTGTTATGGAGTAGATCTTCTATTCTAGGGACTAGGCAGTATATGTGAATGTGGATTTGATGTAAAACTCTTGGATTATACCAATTCCATATTCAAATGATGCTTTCATTCTTGTTCATGTTAGATTTAATGTAAATGTGTGGTTTTACGCTTATTTATCATGTTATATTTGATGGATGTGTGTGGGTTCTTATCTTTACATGGATTGATCTCTAGATTGTATGATCGTGGGGGTCCTAGTGATAGGAATTCTGATGTGATCCTACAAGCGTATGAGAGTTATCAAGTAAATAAAATTTAAATAAGTCGATCCCAAGAGAACTGAGGATCAAATGCTAATTGGTTTTACACTTCGAATTTAACTAGATAGAATCGATGATTATTTGATTTGAGATTATCAACAAAAATGTGAAAATAGAAGAAAGATAATTGAGGAAGCCCTTAATTCAAGAAGATGTTGTAGGCCTTCGATTTCATTATAATGGTGAATGTTGTACTATGAATTTGCATAATCCTAGTTCTCCACTTCTATGTTTGTAGGATGGTCTAAATTACTATCGAATACCACCCTGCAATAGTGTGTTGGAGTACTTCCCCTACCAGAAACCAAGTATGCCATCAAGTAAAGAAGAAACTTATAAAGTCTAGATTTTCATTAGAGTACCTTCTATCATAAGGCCTCCCCTAGATTTACGTTTCTAAATTACGTAGGTCACTTGCATAGCATATGATTAGGGAAAGACCATTATGTCAAGTAAAAGACTAATTCATACATAGAATTATTCTCCCTTAGGAGGTTATATTCCATATAGAAGGATAGTTACCCTAGATACTCAACGTTAAACAAGCATCCTAAAGCCATGCCGAGCTATATCGGAGCATAGACTCAAAAGAGATAACAATCTATGTATCTATTCAATGAAATTTCATATTCACGCTTAGATCTAGATACACAACAATGTATCTAGTACATAAATTAGATCTACGCATACAAAAATATAATTTAGATAGATAAATTCAGATCCATGGAGAAAGCCTTCTAGCAAGCATTTCATCAAACAGAACTGTTCGTACGGTTAGCACTAACGGTCTAACTCAGGTTTTGATGAATGACAAAGTAAGTTAAGTTAGTTATGCTGTAATCTAACACTTTAACTGAGTGTGCAGGAGAAATCCAGCTAGGTAGACGGGTCGACCAGATAGTTGGTGCGAAGCCCAGCTAGGTCAATGGGCCGATCGGATAGCTGGCACGAAGTCCAGATAGGTTGATGGGCTGACCTGATATCTAGCACGAAGCCCACCTAGGTCAACAGGGTGACATGATAGCTGGCACAAAGTCCATCTAGGTCGACGGGCTGACCAGATAGTTGGTACGAAGTCTAGACTGATTGATGGGTTGACCGGATGTCTGGCAAACGATAAGTTACTCGAGGAGAGTGTTGGTTGGTCCTAGGAAGATCGTACCGGTTCCACTGTACAAAAATTTTGTACAAGTGTCGAACCTTTCCTAAATAACCTATTGTGTTCTTTAGAAGTTAAATTAGGAATCGCAAACGGAACTTAACATTATTGATTCCAAATTTAACTTATCTGTTCTTAATGGTTTAGACTTGGATCGCAAGCGGAACTTAACACTATTGATCCAAATCCACCTATGTTATAAATTCAATTAAATATTAATTTTCAAAATTGGCTTCCAGGTTAAACATTGCGAGGCACTAGGCCTTCTTGGATATGGGAGCAACCACCACTTCCTAGACAAAGCCTTTTAAGGAAAGCTAATATTTAATTTCCTTATATAACTCTAGGTTTAACCAAAAGGAACAATCGAATCACAAATTCTAAAAATATAAAAAAGCACAACTTCAAAACAAATCCGAAAAGCTAGAATCTAATGTCTCTTGTGTTTGGAATTCTTACAAAGAAAAATAACTAGCATGATGTGAAAACAATTACTAATTATACCTCTGCTTTGTATGCTAATGACCTCGAGATCTTTTGCCGTATTCCTCGCCTAGCCTTGGACGTCGTGTGGGCGACGATCCTCCAAGATGAACACCACCCAAAACCTTCTTCCTCCTCTAAAATCCAACCACTACCACCACCAAGGAAAAGAGAGCAAAGGGAAAAGAGAGGGAGAGAGGGCCGGCCACAAGAGGATCACCAACAAGAGAATAAGAATTGTTAATTCATGAGGCCTCCTCTCCCGTTCTTTTATATTACTTGCCCAAGGCAAATAAGGAAAGACTTTTTACAAAAATTAAAATCTTTCTCTTGTTTTTCCTTTTTTCTTTTTATGTTTCCTTTTCTTTCCACTTGCATCCAACGGCTTTTACACCATCTGGTGGTTCTACAAGCTCCCAGACCTTATTAGAATACATAGACTCTATTTTAGAATTCATTACCTTTTTCCAAGATACCGCATATTTATCCTGCCTTATAAAAGGCTTGGAAGGCGCCTCCAATGAGGCAAAATCCATCTTGAAATGATCGGTGCTTATCCTTAACTTTAGCAAATTTCAACTAGTGAAAGCCGCCTTCCATAGCCATGGAAGGTGCCTTCTATGAATAGTACTGAGGCACCTTCCATAGCCATGGAAGACAACTTCGGGTACTGTTCACCCAAAGGTAACTTTGTTCCTTTACTTATTTTATTGCCCTACAACAAATGTGTTAGTCAAAAATACCCTGCAAGACAAGTGTTAGCACAATATAAAGAATAGAGTAATTAGTTCCTATCCTTCGAGGACCAGGAACTAGTCAAGGTCTTAGTCTAGGGATCTCAAATGGTCCTAAACTGGACCAACGCCTATAGTCCATCAACTGGACGCGCCCTCATAGTCACTCTCTATTAGAGTGTATACTAAAAGCCTAGCCTTTGTAAACACTTATTTTTGAAATAAAAGAATCACATTGGTCAAATGTCTACATTTTATTTGTTAAGTGTAGTTGTTCAATTAATTTATATTGTATATAACATGGTATGTGGTGTCACACACAGAAGATCATGATATCAATTCTTTATAAATTATAAACAATTGTTCACGACTAAGATGGAAAGAAACAAACCATTAGAATTGTTATAGTGTAATTAGGCATTAGTTTATCTTAACTAATAAATTACACTAGTACACTCTAAGTGTATTGAGTAGGACCATTTTAAGTAAGTTCTTTTTATACTGACTTAATAAAAGAACTAGACCTTAATTATTATGGAAGTGTGTGCTCTTAATACTAATATAATAACAAGCACATATATTTAGTATTTATTCCTTTAACTTATCAAAGGGTGAGATTTAGCTCGATAAATCAATAGGCCCGATAAGTTGAGAAATTATATTACTTATAGTGTGTGTTGTTGATTATAGAAGGAAACTGTGTCCTAGTAATTTAGGTTGAGAATGTCCCCAAGAGGAGCTTATAAGGATTGTCATGTTAAACCCTGCAGGTGGACTTAATTCGACATGACAATAAGGTTGAGTGGTACTACTCTTGGACTAAGACATTAATTATAGTGAGTTGTCAGTAACTCAATTAAATTAATGGACATTCGTTATCTTAAACACAGGGAGACTAACACACTCATGATATGAAGGAGTCCATGATGTAATTTGGAATTGGTGCGGTAGTGCAATAATAACTCTCTAGTGGAATCAGTTATTATTGATGAACTTGAGTTGTGTGTTCGGGGGGAACACGGGATACTCGAGTTCATCGGAAGGCCAAAAATAATTTCTCCTCTAGGTCCTTGTCGTAGCCTCATTATTGCCTCAAATCCACTCATGAAAAGTTCATCTTGGTGTCCAAGAGGAGCCCGGCCCATGGCTTGGTGACCAAGCCATAGGGGTCGGCCACTATCTTCTCAAAGAGGGTCAGCCCTTTGCTTGGTGCCCAAGCAGGGAGGGCCCGACCATAATAAATTCAAATAAGGAGGGGTGCTTTAAATTTTTAAAATCTTTTCTTTGTAGAAAACTACAAGTTTTAAAAGAGAGTTTTAAAAATATAAAACTTTCCTTATTTGAATTAGGCCACATGGTTTAAAAGAAAATTTAAAAGTTTTTAAACTTTCCTTTTTTAACCATCCTCATGGTTTTAAGAAAAAATAAAAAGAAGTTTTAAATTTGAAATTTTCTAACCATGTTAAAAAAGAAAATTTTATAAGAGAAGTTTTAAATTTTTAAAACATAGTTTTAATTTTTAAAACTTTCCTTTTTTAATATTTACTTTAGGAAGTTGAAAGGGAGCTTGTAAAATTTTATAAGAGTTTTTTCTTTGCTTATAAAAATTTTACAAAGGTTATTTCTTTCCTTTTATTGTGGTCGGCCACCCTTGCTTGGTGCCCAAGCAAGGGGTCAACCAATCAAGTTAATCAATCCATGTTTGATGATTGAATCAATCAAGAGGAAAGAAAAGGAAAAATAAAAAGGAAAAAGGAAAAACAAGAGGAAGATTTTAATTTTTGTAAAAAGTCTTTCCATATTTGCCTTGGGCAAGTAATATAAAAGAAGGGGAGAGGAGGCCTCATGAATTAACAATTCTTATTCTCTTGTTGGTGATCCTCTTGTGGCTGGCCCTCTCTCCCTCTCTTTACCCTTTGCTCTCTTTTCCTTGGTGGTGGTGGTGGCCGGATTTTAGAGAAGGAGGAAGAAGGTTTTGGGTGGTGTTCATCTTGGAGGATCGTTGCCCACACGACGTCCAAGGCTAGGCGAGGAATATGGCAGAAGATCTCGAGGTCATTAGCATTCAAAGAAGAGATATAATTAGTAATTATTTTCCGCAACATGCTAGTTATTTTTCTTTGTAAGAATTCCAAACACAAGAGGCATTAGATTCTAGTTTTTCAGATTTGTTTCAAAGTTGTGCCTTTTTTTGTTTTTTGAATTTGTGATTCGATTGTTCCTTTTGGTTAAACCTAGAGTTATATAAGGAAATTAAATATTAGCTTTCCTTAAAAGGCTTTGTCTAGGAAGTGGTGGTTGCTCCGATACCCAAGAAGGCCTAGTGCCTCGCCATGTTTAACCTGGAAGCCAATTTTGGAAATTAATATTTAATTGAATTTATAACATAGGTGGATTTGGATCAATAGTGTTAAGTTCCGCTTGCGATCTAAGTCTAAACCATTAAGAATAGATAAGTTAAATTTGGAATCAATAATGTTAAGTTCCGTTTGCGATTCCTAATTTAACTTCTAAAGAACACAATAGGTTATTTAGGAAAGGTTCGACACTTGTACAAAATTTTTGTACAGTGGAACATGTATGATCTTCCTAGGACCAACCAAAAATTAGTATCAGAGCTAGGGTTTGCCTCTATGTGTTTGGTTTTCAAATAGATTATGCACATGTCATACATAATTTAGGCAGGATAATAGTAGGATGTGCTAACTTTATGGTTGCAGGCTCCAACTATTATGGCATATAGATATTGTGTGTGATTGGACCCTTGGACATGTCAAAGGCATTATTTTGTGTGTGCATGATTGTATGTATTAAATACAGCAGGAGCTGTATTAGTTTTAGAATTTTATTTTTTTGGTTCGATCTAGATCACATCTACATTCCTTTATGGAATATAGGATCGATATATGTAAAATTCTATTTTTGTCGCGGATCGTATCTTTGCGAGTTGTGGTGCTATAAGAGGACCAGAGACACAGCGGAATAAGAAACAAGATAGATGCGACAACTCGACCCGATGGCGGTGGCTAAAGATGGCAGCAGCTAGGGTTGGAGTGTTAGGATGTATACTAAAAGCCTAGCTTTTGGTATAAACATTTATCTAGAAATAAGAATCACATTGGTCAAATGTCTACATTTACAATAAATGTAGTTGCTCAATTAATTTATATTGTAGATAACATGGTGTGTGGTGTCACACACAGAAGATCATGTTATCAGTTCCTTATAAATTATAAACAGTAGCTCAGGACCAAGATGGAAAGGAACAAACCATTGGAAGGTCGTAGTGTAATTAGGTGTTAGTTTATCTTAACTATATAATTACACTAGTACACTTAGAGTGTATTGAGTAGGACCATTTGAGGTCGTTCCTTTTATACTAACTTTATGAAGGAACAAAGACCTCAGTTATTATGGAAGTGTGTGCTCTTAATCCTAATATAATAACAAGCACATATATTTGATATTTATTTCTTTAATTTATCAATGGGTGAGATTTAGTTCGATAAATCAATAAGCCCGATAAGTTGGGATATGATATCACTTATAGTGTGTGTTGTTGATTATAGAAGGAAACTGTGTCCTAGTGATCTAGGTTGAGAATGTCCCCAAGAGGAGCTCATAAGGATTGTCATGTTAAACCCTGCAGGTGGACTTAGTCCGACATGATGATGAAGTTTAGTGGTACTACTCTTGGAGCTAGATATTAATTAAGTGAGTTGTCAGTAACTTACTTAATTAGTGGACATTTGTTATCTTAAACACAGGGAGACTAACACACTCATAATAAGAAGGAGCCCAAAAATGTAATTTGGGATTGGTGCGGTAGTTCAATAATAGTTCTCTAGTGTAATGAATTATTATTGATAAAATTAAGTTGTGTGTTTGGGGCGAACACGGGATGCTTAATTTTATCGGGAGACCAAAACCAATTCCTCCTCTCGGTCCCTATCGTAGCCTCTTAATTATAGAGTACTATACCCACCTATACCCACCTTCTATACCCACCTAAAGGGGGGCTGGCCAAGCTAGCTTGGGGATCAAGCTAGGGCCGGCCTAAGCATGGTTTATGGGTGGCCGGCCCTAGCTTGAACCCAAGCTAAAGGGGGCCGACCCTAGTAAAATTAAAAAGAATTTTAATTTTAATTTTTTCTTATGTGGAAGATATAATTTAAAAGAGAGATTAGAAATTAAAATATCTCTTTTATATGTTTCTACAAAAGATTAAGAAGAGATTAAATCTCTTTCCTTATTTGTAGATTAAAAGGATGTTTTATTTTCTTCTTTGTAAATTATCCACATGTTGAAAAATAAAATTATAGAAATTTATTTTTATCAACCATGAAGGGATTTTTGAAGAGAAATTTTATTTTTAAAATTTCCTGAAACAAATTAGGAAGTTTTAATTTGTTGATTGAAACTCTCCCAATTTGTCTTTTTGATTGTGGCCGGCCATTGTATGAATAAAGAGGAAGTTTTATTTAATTCTTCCCAATTAATTCATGTCAAGGAAAATTAAGGAAATTTTATTATAATTAAATTTCCTTATTTGCCAAAGCCAAGGAATATAAAAGAAGGGGTTGGGGTGCCTTCATGACACACAACTTTTATTATTCTTCTCCCTCTCTTCTTCCTTGGTGTGGCCGGCCCCTTCAAGTTCTCTCTTCCCCTTGTTGTGGCCGAACCTTCTCTTCCTCTAGGAGATTAAGTGGTGGCCGGATTCAAGCTTGGATAAGAAGGAGAGAAAGCTTTATCCCTTGGAGCATTGGTGGTGTTTTCTCTTCATCCTTGGAGGAGCTATTGACTTGGCCGAATCTTGCAAGGAGGAGAAGAAGGTGCATTGGTGGTTTCTCATCTTGGAAGATCGTTGCCCACACAACGTCCGAGGTTAGAAGAGGAATACGGTAGAAGATCAAGAGGTCTTTCTAAAAGGTATAACTAGTATTTTTCCTTTCCGCATCATACTAGTTATTTTTGGAAATAAATACCAAATACAAGAGGCATGCGATTCTAGTATTTCGAATTTGTTTTCGATGTTGTGTTTTTTTTAGTTTTTCTTTTACTTATGATTTGATTGTTCTTTTCGGTTGACCTAAAGTTATTTAAGGAAATTAAATATTAACTTTCCTTAAAAGGCTTTGTCTAGTCGGTGGTGGTTGTTCCCATATCCAAGAAGGCCATGTGCCTCGTCACGTTAGTACTGGGAGCCAATTTTGGAAACTAATATTTAATGGAATTAATAACCTAGGTGATTTGGATCAAACGTGTTAAGTTCCGCAGGAGATCCAAGTCAAAACCCAAAAGAACAAATAGATTAAATTTGGATCAAACGTGTTAAGTTCCGCAGGCGATCCAAGTTTAATTTAAAAGAACACATGGTAGCTAGGAAAAGGTTCAGACCTTTGTACAAAATTTTTGTACAGTGGAACCATTAGGTTTTCCGAGTAGCAACCAACATGGAGCACACGGAGAACAGTGACAATAAAGGCCATAATAGTTGGAAAATTAATTTCCATATTTATTGCTTTTATTTACTGTGATGTATGTGTGCATGTGATGTATGCTAGCATAGGTTAAAATTCCTCACCTTAAATAACTAAGTGGGAGAGGGATTTTAAATAAATTCCACGGTCTCCATTACTGGTTTGTAAGTGATGCAACAAGCTTGCGTGTTGGCTCTGAGTGCCTCCCTCCACAACGGATGGGTTTGTTGCAGATCAATAGATCAAACTTTCTTTATGGATGGTTATAGGAAATTATTTAGGAGCGTGTGATCTTCTCCAACTGAAGGGGCACAATCCTATTTAATGGACTAAGTATCAAGTAATGGTATACACTTAGACGCATTCAATAGTATCCTCCCCAACGGAGTCACTGCTATTGTTTTGCGTGACCAAAGTAAAACCATCTATTAATTTTATTTGTCATAAAGTTAGGATGACAAGATAATAAAATTAATGGGTAAGACTCTCCTCTTACAAATGTTGAATTTGTATACGTCCACACTAACGTGGCATGCAATATTCACGGTGTTTTGAGGTGTTGGTAAATTTAAATAGTATTGTTTGAGGAATCAATATTATTCTAAATTTAGAAACCTGACCAAAGTTTATTTTGTGATTCTTACGATGTCTTTCAACCCATTGGCCATTATACTGAAAGAGAACAGACTTACTGGTCCCAACTATATAGATTGGAAAAGAAAGCTGGATATTGTCTTAACTGCTGAAAGCTATAAGTTTGTACTGTTAGAGGTATGTCCAAATACACCTAATAGTGATTCTACCCTAGAGGAGATTGAGTATCATAAGAAATGGGTAAAAGTAGATGAGATGGCGCGGTGTTACATTTTGGCTTCAATGTCAAATGTATTGCAACATCAGCATCAAGATTTAACAACTGCTTATGATATAATGAACAATCTTAAAGAACTCTTTGGACATCCGAGTCTGACTGCTAGGCAAGAGGTAATGAGAAAGTTAATGACAGCCACCATATCAGAGGGGACACCCGTAGGGATCATATGCTCAAAATGATGGCTTATCTGAACAAAATACAAGTCCTTGGAGGTGAAATCGATGGAGAAACCCAGGTTGATATAATTCTCCAAACGCTACCCAGAACTTTTGAGCAGTTCCGCCTGAACTATAACATGAATAAAAGGGAGTATACGTTGGCGGAACTTCTTACAGAACTACAGGCAGCAGAAGGTATATTTTGTCACAGTTCTCAGATTCACTATGCTGAAAATGGTTCTACTTCTAAGTCGAAAGGAAAGAAGAAGAAGAAATAGGTCTTTTCAGCAAAGAAGGTGAATAAATCTCAGGGTATAGGACAAAAAGCTGGAATGAAGAAGCCGAAGGGAAAGTGCTTCATCTACAAGTAGTCAGGACATTGGAAGGCGGGTTGTTCTCGTAGGAATCAGAACAATAAAGGTATATCTCATTCTCTAGTAGTTGAAACATGTTTAGCGGTGTTATCAACCAACACCTGGTGTGTAGATATGGGAGCCACTGATTATGTCTGCAAC
Source organism: Zingiber officinale (assembly GCF_018446385.1). Classification (NCBI taxonomy): domain Eukaryota; kingdom Viridiplantae; phylum Streptophyta; class Magnoliopsida; order Zingiberales; family Zingiberaceae; genus Zingiber; species Zingiber officinale. Next base: position 68,416,244 of record NC_055988.1, on the reverse strand, counting down.
TCTTTGCAGGGGTTCCAGGAAACCCGACAACTATTTGAAGGAGAGATAACCGTCTACATGGGCAATGCTACTAAGGTGGCGGTTGTTGCAGTGGGAGACGTCTACTTATCTTTTGATAGGAATAGAAGTTTGGTTTTAAGAAATTGTCTTTATGTACCTAGTTTTAGAAAGAATTTAATTTCAGTTTATAAACTGTATTTGGATGGATATTTTGTTTCTTTTAATAGTAATGTGGTTATAAAGAGAAATAGGATTATTATCTGTTCTGGTGCATTGGTTGGCAATTTATATACTTTAAATCTAATTTCTTCCACAAAGCAAAAAATGGAAATTAATAACACATCTTCTAAATCCAATAAGAGAATGGAACCTTCAAAAATGAACCGAACATATCTTTGGCATCTGAGGCTTGGTCATATTAACTTAAGTAGGATTCAGAGGCTTGTAGCCGATGGACTCTTGGGTTCATTAGAGTTGGAAAACTTTCCAACCTGTGAATCTTGCTTGGAAGGTAAAATGACCAAGAAACCTTTTAAGGCCAAGGGGTATAGAGCCAAAGATATGTTAGAACTGGTTCATTCTGATTTGTGTGGTCCTATGTCCATCTAGGCAAGAGGTGGTTATGAATATTTCATCTCTTTTATAGACGACTATTCAAGATACGGATACATTTACTTGATGCGCCGCAAGTCTGAATGCTTTGATAAGTTCAAAGAATATAGGGCTGATGTGGAGAAACATCTTGGCAAAAGTATCAAGACACTACGGTATGACCGTGGTGGCGAAAACCTCTTTGGAGAGTTTAGGAATTACTTATCAGAAGTCGAGATTCGATCCCCTTTGTCCACACCTAGTACACCCCAACAGAATGGTGTGGCAGAACGAAGGAATAGGACTCTTATGGAAATGGTTAGATCAATGATGAGTTATTCAGAATTACCAAGTTCGTTTTGGGGATATGCTCTAGAAACAACAGTGTACATTCTGAATATGGTACCTTCTAAAACAATTCCTTTTACTCCCATGGAATTATGGAATGGGCGTAAGCCTAGTCTGAGTCATATCTGGATATGGGTAGTCCAGCACATGTGCTGAAGGGAGATACTGACAAGTTGGAATCACGTACAGAAGTTTGTCTGTTTGTGGGATATCCTAAGGGAACGAAAGGTGGTTTGTTTTATAATCCTAAAAATCAGAAGATCATTGTTAGCACCAATGCTCGATTTTTAGAGGAAGATTATGTAATGAACCATAAGCCCATGAGTGAAATTGTTCTAGAAGAAATGAGAGAGGACACGTCTACTTTAGTACCAACAATACAAGATAAAGTACCACAAGAGACTGCAACACGTGTCACACATGATACACAACCAGAGGTCGTGCCTCATCATAGTGGGAGGGTTGTAAGGCAACCTGAAAGATTCGTGTTTTTGGGGGAGTCTTCGGACTTGATCTCGGGTAAACATGAACCTGATCCCTAGACATATGACGAAGCACTCTAGTTTTGAGGAGGCATTGGGAGATCAAGAATATTCGAGCTACTACGCATACATTCGAGCATTCGACTGCTTCGGGTTACTGCTGCTACTCCACAGTGAAGCTACTGAGTCCGACGGCTGCTCCTAGGAGTTCCGATCATGCTCGGCAGACATACATCAACACAAAGTGCTCCATTACAATTTATAAAAGTGTTGGTAACATTTATTTTCTGTATTTAATTTCTACAAAAGGACAAGTGTAGTGTGTTGCACTTGACCTAAGTCTCTTGTACTCGATTCTCTCTTTCGAGGATACCAGAAGAGATTTTTAGTGGATTGCCCATCGATAGGTCCATGGGAACTGGGCCTTGGAGTAGGAGTCACCGAAAGCTCCGAACCAAGTAAAAATCGCTCGTGTTTTTCTAGTGTTGCTTTTGTAATTTATTTCCACTGCTTACTTGATAATGATTTTCAATAAACACTATTTACCTCCCCTCTAGTGTTTTCATGATTAAACAAGTGGTATCAGAGCCGGTACGGCTCTGATATGGTGCAACCACCAATCAGGCAAGGGGGTGAAAGTTTTTGTTTCTTTTTCGATTTTAAGTTTTTTCGATATAATCTAAACTGGTATTATTACCTTTTTGTAAACATTTTCTTCGTAGAAAACTAAACTGAGCTGGTGCAACACCATTTCAGTCGTAATACCTTTCTTTCTCCCACACTACTAATCCAAGACCAAGTCTTGGGACTCTCTCTCTTTTTCTCTCTTTGTGTGCAGGATTCATGGCCCAGACCGAGGGTTACAGCACCATCCGACCTCCCCTATTCAGTGGCGATGACTTACCATACTAGAATAAATGAATGGAAGTCTACTTGAAGACCGATTTCGACCAGTGGTTTAGTGTCACCAGAGGCTACAAAACGCCTGTCGATAACTCCAGAAACCCGATGGACCTGGAACACTAGAATCTAGAAATGAATAAGAAAGCTCAGATCGACTTCAAGACACTTAATACACTACAATGCAAGCTAACAATGGAGGAGTTGAACCGAGTGGGCCCACACGAAAATGCAAAGGAACTGTGGGATAAGCTCATCGAACTGCACGAAGGAACTAGCGACGCAAAGGTAACTAAATGAGATCTTTATTTAAATAAATTGTTTAACATTAAGATGCGGAAGGAGAATCCACGAGTCAACTCCACACGAGGATCAAAGACATCCTCAATGGGCTTTATACCATCAACCACCAAATGGAGAACCGCGATTTAATAAGGTACGCCCTAAACGTGTTTCCTCGAAATGCATTATGGCATCCATCGTGGATGCCTACAAGATTTAAAAGAATCTTTCAAAGTTAAAATTAGATGAACTATTTTGTGAACTTGAGCTACATGAGCAAACTAACGCTAGAATCGAGAAAGGTGTTGCTCTTTAGGAAAAGTCAAGAAACATTCCTGAATCTGAAGGTGAGTTAGACCAAGACTTAGAAGACGAAGAAAACCTGGTGAACTTGGTAAGAAAATGTTCACCAGGAGAAAGAAGAACTTAGTAGAAAAGACCTACAGAAGATCAAGTCCACTACCGAACCAAAGAATGAGACCTGCTTCGGATGCAACAACAGAACACTTAGGAAAATTTACCTAAAAAATATAAAATGGAATATTTGTAGGATATTCATTAAATAGTAAAGGTTATAGAATATATAATAAAGTCACACTAAAATTTGAAGAAACCTTAAATGTGAAATTTGAAGAGACCAATCAAAACTTAAAATAAACCTAAATTCAACCAATTAATTTTATTCAAGGTAACACTAGTTAAGGGGGAGCTAATGAAAACCTAATTCATGAAGAAGAAGATTAGCTTCGTGTGAATAAACCTCCTAGAACCCTAAGAGTCAACCTAGATCATCCAATTGACCAAATAATTAGTGATCCAGACCTAAGGGTTCAGACTAGGTCATCCTTTAGGAACTTAAGTCAAATATCCCTAATTTCAAAGATAGAACCCACAACAATATTTGAATCATTGCTTGACCCAGACTGGATTATAACCATGTAAGAAGAGCTAGCCCAATTTGAGAGAAACACAGTCTGGGATTTAGTTCTACCACACAAAAATAAAAAGATAATAGAAACAAAATGGGTGTTCAGAAACAAACTAAGTGAAACTAGGGAAATTATTAGAAACAAGGCTAGACTAGTTGCTAAGGGGTTTAGTCAAGTAGAGAGACTTGACTATAATGAAACATATGCCCCAGTAGCCAGACTTGAATCCATTAGAATGTTGCTTAGCTATGCAACCCATAAAGGATTTAAACTCTATTAAATGGATGTTAAATCCACATTCTTAAATGGGCTAATCAAAGAAGAAGTTTATGTAGGTTAGCCACTTGGATTCAAGAGCTTAGATCATCCCAATCAGGTATTTAAGCTTAAGAAAGCCTATATGGACTTAAACAAGCACCCAGAGCTTGGTATGAAAGATTAACCTACCACCTAATTTTCAAAGGATTCAACCATGGAAAAATTGACCCACCCCTATTTGTAAAATCTATAAAACAAGATATTTTTATAGCCCAAGTTTATGTAGACGATATAATCTTTGGATCAACTAATTTAGAATTTTTACAAAAATTTATCACCCTAATGGAATACGAATTTGAAATGAGTCTAGTAGGTAAATTAACTTACTTTTTAGGATTAAAAATTAAACAAACAAATGAGGGTAATTACATTTATCAACAAAAATATGTTAACGAATTACTTAAAAAATTTATAATGGAAAACACTAAGGAAATAAAAACACCTATGGAAACTAACACAACTTTAGATGAGGACCCAATTCGAAAACCAATTGACTTAAAATACTATAGGAGTGTCATAGGTAGCCTACTATACTTAACTGCAAGTCAACCTGATATTTTATTTGCAGTTAGTATATATGCTAGGTACCAAACCTGTGCTAAAGAATCACATTTGACTCAAGTTAAAAGAATCTTTAGATATCTTAAATGAACATCAAATGTAGGAATCTGATATCCTAGAATAACCAATTTTGAATTATTAGGCTATTCTGACTCAGATTACGCTGGCTATAAATTAAACCGTAAAAGTACAAGTAATGGATGTCAGCTACTGGGTCCATCACTTGTTAGCTGGTTTAGTAGAAAGCAACACTGTGTTGCCTTATCTACTACTGAGTTAGAATATATAGCTATAGGAGAATGTGTCGCATAGTTATTATGAATGATGCACACCTTAAAAGATTTTGACTTAAACTTTACAAATATAAAAGTGCTAATTGATAATATCAATTCAATTAATTTAACAAAAAATCCTGTGCATTATTCAAGAACTAAACATATTGAAATTAGATACCATTTTATCAGAGATCATGTCACTAAAGGAGATATTGAACTCAAATACATTGAGCCCAAGTCTAACTTAGCTGACATATTTACTAAACTCCTTCCTGAATGTGAGTTTAGCAACTTACGTCAGAGATTAGGAATGTGCTCAATAGATTAGGACTTTTACTTTTAAAATTATTTTCAAAATTTTATTTTAAAATTTTAGGATAAAACTTTTTTATTTATATTTCTCAAAATTCCCTATTTTTAGAATTTTTAAAATCAATTTTAGCCTTAGTATAGATCAAATACTTAGAAAGCATGCTCCTATAGGTCTAGAACTTGAGCATCTCACCAACACACTAGCACTACCTTGTTTGTGTATTACTAAACTTAGAAAGGGGTGAGGTGCATAGGCATATTGCTTGGACTTAAGATGCTTATATCCATGCATCAATACAAGTCTGGGCATTAAAAACCATACTAACAGTAATCAGGTTAAGTTATTCAGCTTAGTCAAATACTTACTGAATCAACCAAACTTAACCTGACTAATCAAGTGAAAGTTGCTATCTTCTAATAGTTAGTAAGTAACTCATGGTTAGACAGTTAAGGACACTTTCTAATTGTTTTACTTTGAAAATACTATCAGGTTCAGGGGGAGTATTAATATTTTGCAAACTATTTGTAATTTTTTAATATCTTACAAAACTATTTTTAAAAAATTTTCATTTACTTCCTTAATCTTTAAAAGTTTTAAAGATAAGTTTTCAAAATTAATTTGTCAAAATTTTTAAAAATGACTTGACATAGTTTTTTAAAAACCTTAAGTTTTTTAAAAAATATATTTTTTAAAACATTCCTTACATCTTTTTCAATTTTCAAGAGGTTGTTCAAAATGTTAAAATGTTTTCAAAACTCAAGTTTCAAAATGATCTCTAAAACTTGTTTCTATTTTGAAAATATTTTTTTAGCATTTTTCAAATTCTATATCTTTTGAAAATCTAATGAAAAGATAGTAAATTATGAAAATTATGTGACATTAGTAGATTTTGAAAATTATTTCTAACTTCTTTGAAAATCTTTATTTTTGAACAAGTTATTAATTTGTTTTTATAAGTTTAAATTCCCCTAGTATAGCTGAAGATTTTTTTGTTCAAAATTTCTTTCCTTTACTTAGTCCATTTTTTTACACTTGTCAATGCTTATTATTTTTGATGAATGCCAAAGGGGGAGGGTTAGATGGATTAAGTTTGTAAAAGGACCAAATGATACTTAAAAATTAGACTAACTTAAACCATGTCATATGTTTATTTATTTTTTCATATTTTTCACTAACTCAACCCAGGTTGTCATTGCATCAAAAATGGGGAGATTGTTGGTGTGGTTAGCACTAACGATCTAACTCAGGTTTTGATGAATGAAAAAGTAGGTTAAGTTAATTATGTTGTGATCTAACACTTTAACTGAGTGTGCAGGAGAAATCCAGCTAGGTCGATGAGCTGACCGGATAGCTGATGCAAAGCCGAGCTAGGTTAATGGGCCGACCGGATAGATGACACGAAGTCTAGCTAGGTCAACAGGCTGACTGGATAGCTGGCATGAAGTCTAAACTGGTCGACATGCTGATCAGATGTCGGACAAACGATAAGTAAAGGTAAGTCACTTGAGGAGAGTGACTGTGACGACATGTTCTAGTTGAGTGACAATAGGCATCGGTCCAGTCTAGGACCATTTAGGATCTCTAGACTGAGACCTTGACTAGTTCCTGGTCTTGGTAGGATATGAACTAATTATTCTATTCTTTATATTGTGCTAACACTTGTCTTACAGGGTATTTTGAACTAACACATTTGTTGCAGGGCAATAAAGCAAGAAAAGGAACAAAGTTGCCTTCTGGTGAATAATACCCGAAGGCGCCTTACATGGCTATGGAAGGTGCCTCAGTACAGTTCATAGAAGGTGCATTTCATGGCTATGGAAGGTGCCTTCCATTGGATGAAATTTGTTGAAGTTAAGGATAAGCACCGAACACTGTGAGATGGATTTTGCCTCATTGGAGGCGCCTTCCATGCTTATGGAAGGCGCCTTCCATGCTTATGGAAGGCGCCTTCCAAGCCTTTTATAAGGCAGTTTCGAGGAGGCATTCAGAGATCAAGAATATTCAAGTTACTATGCGTACATTCGAGCTTCCGACTGCTTCTGGTTACTGTTGCTACTCCACAATGAAGTTGTTGAGTCCGATGACTGCTCCTAGGAGTTTCGATCATGCTCGGTAGATATACATCAACACGAAGTGCTCCATTACAATTTATAAAAGTGTTGGTAGCATTTATTTTCTATATTTAATTTCTACAAAAGGACAAGTGCAGTGTGTTGCACATGACCTAAGTCTCTGGTACTTGATTCTCTTTTCCGGGGGTACCGAAAGAGATTTTTAGTGGATTGCCCATCGATAGATCCGCAGGACCTAGGCCTTGGAGTAGGAGTCACCGAAGGCTCCGAACCAAGTAAAAACTTCAGGTGTTTTTCTAGAGTTGCTTTTGTATTTTATTTCCACTGCTTACTCGATAACGATTTTCAATGGATGCTATTTACCCCCTCCTCCCTCTAGCGTTTTCACGATCCAACAAGAACAAGTGACATAAAAGCTTCATTAAACAAGGAAATTAGCAAGTCCATGGAGTCTTACATCATCCACATATTACAATTAATCCCTACATCCTAGAACAATGCAGATCTATTTCACAATAGAAAGAAATACAATCCAAGAACTCAAAATGATAGAAACTTTGAAAGGGAGAAGAATCTTATCCTTTGATGTTGAGTGAAGCCCTTAGATGTAGATCTTGGAGTGTCAACAAGGTTGGAGTACTAGAATGACCTCGGATCATCCAGATAACAACTCCAGGTGCAAAGATTCGAACTAGAAGGTTTTCTCCCACCCTTGGAACTTCCCCTTTGGCAAAGGGGATGAAGTGCCCCTTATATAGGGATCAGGCATGGGTTGGCCATGCCCAGGGACACGGCCTGTGCCATTTGGCATGGGCCAAGCCATTCTCTGTCTATCTGGTTGTGCCATTTGGCATGAACAGAGCCAAATTGGCTTTGGTTCCAGGCACTAAACTGTGCCCTTTGTCACGACCAGTGTTGTTGTAGGACTTCTAGCCATGCCAATTGGCATGGCCAGAGTAGAGACTGCTCTATTTTAACCTCTTGGGCCATGCCATTTGGCATGACATGTTCTTCAAAACTGGACTTTTCTGCTCTTTGGAGGCATGGCAGTGCCTAAGTGCATGGCCAAGTTCATTTCTACTATGGAAATATGCATGGATTGGCTCCTGACCCTGCCAATTGGCACATCCTGAACAACTTCTGTGATGGTTCTCCTTCCTGGCTATGCCGTTTGGAATGACCAGTGTCTTTTTTGGTTCCTTGGCCATGCCTTTTAGTACGACCACTCTTCTGGAGCTTCTCCTGGCCATGCCTGTTGGGTTTTTCGGGTCGCAAAAACCGCTTTTTGTGTTGTGGAAAACCCGAAACCCATGCAACGGATCCGTGCAAAGTGTATAAAATTTTGAAAAACTTCATGTACGAGTTTCTAACCTAGATCTACACTAGATCTACAAGGAAGAAAAGAAATTTACCCTTGATGCAAAGCCCTTCGCGTATCTCTCTCGTCCAAGGTTCGCCGGATCTCGAGAGTATCAAAATAGACACTCCTCTATGTGTATCCACACAAGCAAGAGATGGAGAAAACAACTAAAAAGGTGTGCTATCACCCTTAGAAGTTTTGGCCAAGGAGGTGGAGGAGAGGGAGAAGAAGATGAGAGCTTGAGAGGAAGAAGAAGAAAAAATGAATTCACTTGAATGAAAATGAAAATATTCCACACTAAAAGTGGCCGACCACTTCATGAGGTTTGCAACCTCCATGGGATACCAAGAGTCACAACTCTTGGTAACTCCCATGAGGTGGCATCCCACTTAGGCAAACATGATGATGTGGAGCATCATCATTGCCCCACTCTTTGCCAACTCACCAATGAGGTGGTAAATGGTTAAGTCAAACTTGACCCTTCATCTTCCTCTTAAGTTAAGTCAAACTTGACCACTTCTCTCCCTTGGTTGATCTAATCTAACCATTGGTCCAAGTCAATTTTTAATTTAATGAATCTCTATTTATTGAATTAAATTAATTAAATGAGTCTAAGTCCAAATTAGACTCACTTAACACATGAACCAAATTGAGTCCAACTCAATTAGCTCAATTTGGATTACTCTTAATCCAATTTGGTTCATCACATGAACCTAATCCTTTAGGTTCATCAAATGAACCTAATCTCTATCTAATTGCCCTTTATGTGTGACCCTATAGGTTCTTGTAACGTTGGCAATGCTCCTAAACCTATTTAGAAGCATAAGTAATGAGCGGTATCTAGCAACACATCATTACTACCCAAGTTACAAGAATGTTGAGATCCAACATCACCTTGTGACTACTAATTGTGACTCTTCACAATATATGACAATGTCCTTCTATCCTAGACATCTACATTGATCAATGTGAGACATAGACCGTGTCATCCTCTAATCAATCTAAATCTTGAACTCCAAGTAGACTCACTCAATCAAATGAGCTCAATATCTCATATTGACTCATTTGGCATGGCCATGCACTTCGTGGTCTCACTCTATCAAGAATATCGATGTCACTCCCGTCATATAGGAGGGATAGATCCCATCTACATCACTCACATCCCTCTGCATAATTCGTTACATACCCAGTAATCGCCTTTATAGTCCACCCAGTTACGGGTGACGTTTGACGAAGCCAAAGTGCGTAACTCCTTATGTAGGGAACCATGGTGAGTTCATGTCCAATGACTAGTCATACTAATAGCCACATGAGAAAGTATATGACACTCATATAACGATCCATGATAATTTCTCATGGTGGGTCATTCAGTATACATTTTCCAATGCATACCGATGTGTCAACTTGATATCTCTATATCCATGACTTGTGAGATCAAGTCATCGAGTTGACCTACATGCTAGTCTCATCACATTAACATTGTCCCTGAATGTAAATACTCGACTAGGAATGATTAAGAGTAGTGTTCTCTATATCATCTCACTATCGATTCTGTTAGAGTGCATACTAAAAGTCTAGCTTTTGTAAACATTGATTTGTTGAAATAAAAGAATCACAATGGTCAATATCTGCATTTATTTGTTAAATGTAATTGTTCAATTAATTTATATAGTAGATAACATGGATTGTGGTGTCACACTCAGAAGATCATGTTGTCGGTTCTCTATAAATTATAAACAGTTGCTCATGACTAAGATGGAAAGGAACAAACCATCAGAATAATCATAGTGTAATTAAGTATTAGTTTATCTTGACTAATAAATTACACTGATACACTTTAAGTGTATTGAGTAGGATCATTTAGATAAGTTCTTTTTGTACTGACTTAGTAAAAGATCTAGACTTTAGTTATTATGGAAGTGTGTGATCTTAATCCTAAAATAATAACAAGCACATATATTTAATATTTATTTATTTAACTTATCAAAGGGTGAGGTTTAGCTCGATAAATCAATATGCCCGATAAGTTGGGAAATGATATTACTTATAGTGTGTGTTGTTGATTATAGAAGGAATCTGTGTCCTAGTTATCTAGGTTGAGAATGTCCCTAAGAGGAGCTCATAAGGATTGCCATGTTAAACCCAGCAGGTGGACCTAGTCCGACATGACAATAAAGTTGAGTGGTACAACTCTTGGAGTTAGATATTAATTAAGTGAGTTGTCAGTAACTTACTTAATTAGTGGACATTCGAAATCTTAAACACAGGGAGACTAACACACTCATGATAAGAAGGAGCCCATAATGTAATTTGGGATTGGTGCGGTAGTGCGGTAATAACTCTCTAGTGGACTGAGTTGTTATTGATGAACTTGAGTTGTGTGTTCGGGGCGAGCACGGGATACTCAAGCTCATCGGAAGGCCAAAACCAATTTCTCCTCTAGGTCCCTGTCGTAGCCCCATAATAGCCTCAAGTCCATCTAAATGTAAGGCTCTTCTTGGTGTCCAAGAAGGGGGTCGAACCATTGCTTGGTGACCAAGCAATGGTCGGCCACATCCTCTTATAGGGGCCGACCCCATTGCTTGGTGACCAAGCTTGTAGGGGCCGACCAAGATTAATTCAAATAGGAGGGGTGTTTTGAATTTTTAAAATCTTCTCTTTGTAGAAAACTATAAGTTTTAAAAGAGAGATTTTAATTTTTAAAACATTCCTTATTTGAATTAGGCCACATGTTTTAATAGAGAGTTTTAAAAGTTTTAAAACTTTCCTTTTTTAACCATCCTCGTGGTTTAAGAAAAAAAGGGAGATATGTTTTAAAATTAAAACTTTCTATCATCATTTTGAAAAAGGAAATTTTATAAGAGAAGTTTTAAATTTTAAAACATGGTTTTAATTTTTAAAAACTTTCCTTTTTTAACTCTAGAAAAGAGAGCGTGTAAAATTTTATAAGTGTTTTTTCTCTTGTAAAATTTTATAAAAAAATTATTATTCCTTTCCTAAATATGGTGGCCGGCCACCTTGCTTGGAGCCCAAGCAAGAGGCCGACCAAACTTAATCCTAAACCATATAGGATTTATCACAACCATTGATTGGTGATTGATTCAATCAAGAGGAAAGAAAAGGAAAAATAAAAAGGGAAAAGGAAAAACTCTTGGATGATTTTATTTTTTGTAAAAGGTTCTTCCTTATTTGCCTTGGGCAAGTAATATAAAAGAAGGGGTGAGGGGGCTTCGTGAGACACAACTCTTATTCTCTTGCTTGGAGATCTCTTGGTGGTCGGCCCTCTCCCTTCTCCCTTTCCCTTTGATCTTTTCTCCTTGGTGGTGGTGGTGGCCGAATTCTAAAGGAAGAGTAAGGACTCTTTTAGGTGGTGTTCATCTTGGAGGATCGTTGCCCACACGGCGTCCAAGGTGAGGCGAGGAATACGGCAGAAGATCTCGAGGTCATTAGCTTACAAAGAGAAGGTATAACTAGTAGTTTTCTTCCGCATCATACTAGTTATTTTCTTTGTAAGAATTCTAAATACAAGAGTCAATTAGATCTAGTTTTTGAAATAGTTTTTCGAATTTGTGTTTTCTTCTTTTTCGAATTTGTGATTCGATTGTTCTTTTTGGTTAACCTAGAGTAGTTTAAGGAAATAAATATTAGATTTCCTTAAAAGGCTTTGCTTAGGCGGTGGTGGTTGCTCTCATATCCAAGAAGGCCATGTGCCTCGCCATACAGTACTGGAAGCCAATTTTGGAAATTAATATTTATAGAATTAATAACTTAGGTAGATTTAAATCAATAGTGTTAAGTTCCGCTTATGATTCAAATCTAAACCATTAAGAACAGATAAGTTAAATTTGGAATCAATGATGTTAAGTTCCGTCTGCGATTCCTAATTTAATTTCTAAAGAACATAATTGTAACGCCCGAAAATTCTCAAAACTATTTTAGAAATATTCTATGATTTTTCTGGAATTTTAGGATATTTTTATAGAGTTTTTAGAGTAGCAGAAGTAGCAAAAATAAATATAAAACGAAAATAGCTTATGCGGGAATTGAACCCGAGACCTATTGGGTCCTATGACTTATGGTGAACCATGGTAACCAAGTGAACCCAGCAGGGCCGTGCTAAAAGGAAAGGGAAACAATTTTATTTAAATTGGAGTTGGTCCGGAATTATCACTTAATATAAATAGGGAATTAATAAGTGAGGAGTTATTTTTTTCCCTTAACGTGATTCTTCCTCACCCTCACCCTAGCCACGCCGACTCCCTCTCCTCCTCCTTCTCTCGGCGCCAACCACAAGAGGACATAGGGTTCCTCTCCTAGGACCCCAAGGGCACTTTCCGGCGACGACTTCGACATGAGGACGCTCCCCTCCGCGAGAGGAACGCGAAGACACGAGAAGATCGTCGAAAGGATCGTCTCCTCCGGAAATCTAGCGATTAGAATCGTAAGAAAATCCGAACTCGAGGTAAGAAACCCCTCACCTGCAGTATAAGTAGCTTTTCGTACGATTCTATGTTTTTAAAATTAGTTATATGCAGACTTTTCGACGCATAGGGTGTATTTAACCCTCTTCGTAGGTTTAGGGATATAGTTGAGCACCTCTAGATGGGCCAGACACGTTTTCTCCTTTCAGTTGGAGATTCTAGACATTGTCGGGTACCTAGGGGTGGTCTCCCTGATAGAGAGGAGAGTTGGAGCACACTAAGTGTTCGATAAAATGCTTAGCTCAGTAAAATGCTACAGTAGACATTTTTAATAGCTCAGTAAATGCAATAGAAGCATTTAAATAGTTTAGTTAGTCTTGCTACAGCTTATACGGGACTACGGTCCAATGGGTGGGCACCCACAGTCGCCTCTAGGTTCAGATAACCTAGTAAAAGCAAGATAAATTAGTTAGCTATGATTCAGTATTTTATTTTCAGTAGGGGCACTGTACAGGATTAGATATCCATTGGGCTGGGCTCCCATAGTCGGTCCCTAGGTTTAGATAACCTAGTAAACCTTACTAAATTCGGGATTTGCAACCCCGGGTCTAGTTAAGGATGCGCGTATAGCATGTACAGTTGCCGGGCCCATTAGCAGTATGATTATGTATTTTAATCTATTATGATATTAGTTTTTCCAAACTCACAATCAATCATGTGATTATATTCTAAATCAGTTCTAGTTCAGCTTTAGTTTAACTCAGCTATGTTTCAGTTCAGTTTCTTTATTGATACTCATGATAGTTTATGATTAGCTTGTATGCCATGCTTTAGTGTTCATGTTCAGTGATTTCAGTATGCCATGCTTTGACAAGTTCATCATATGTTTGATAGCATGTTTTTAAAAGCATAAATGCATCGTATGCATGTTTTAGTGAGGTAGATGGTTTCTTACTAAGCGAAAGCTTATAGATACTTTCTTTTCCTTATACTGCAGATAAAGGTAAAGGAAATATGGACTAGCGGAGGCTGGAGGGCAATGCTACGAAGATGTGTGCGGGCAGGAACTTGGAATGAAGATCTTAGGGACTTAGCAAATTGTTTTAAGCGTTAGAACTTTTCAGTGTTTTAGTATTTTGCACTTTGGTATGTTAATGGTCATGAATTAGTTAACCATGCACTCTATTATGCTTAGAACATTTTAGAACTTGTAATGTGATTAAGGCACGAAACAGTGTTGAAATCAGAGTTAGCTGCAAAAATATCAGAAACTTCAATCGATCAGTGGATCGATTGGTCAATCTGTTCCGCGAACAGTAGGCTTCTGGATCGATCGGGCGATCGATCCAGCCAATTTCGTCGCGAACAGAAGGCTTTGGGATCGATCACTGGATCGATTGGCCAATCTGGATCGATCAGCCGATCGATCCAGAATATCGTCCCAAGCACAGTAGCGTGCTGGATCGATCCAACCTATGTCCCGCATACAGTAGTCGGCTGAATCGATCACTGGATCGATCCGACTATTCTAATCGATCGGTGGATCGATTGGGAGGTCTGATAACAGCGGGAAAATGTCTAAGTTCAGTTCCTTGACCATGGGGAAGGTAAAACATGTCATGAATAGTTAGTTTACCTACCTTAGCATGTATAGAACCAAGAAATGATAACAGCTTAGCAAAATTTTAATTAGTACAGCTTCCGCATCTAGATTTAGTGATGGTCAGGGAATAGTTTAGCACAGCATAATGTGACGATCGGCCTTACAGCTTAGTTAGTAGAAGGCGGGTCGTTACAACAATAGGTTATTTAAGGAAATGTTCGACACTTGTACAAAAATTTTTGTACAGTGGAACCGGTACGTTTTCTTAGGATTAACCAACAATTGGTATCAGAGCTAGGGTTTACCCCTGTGTATTTTTAGAATTCAAATAGGTTATGCACATGCCATACATAATTTAGGCAGGAAAATAGTAGGATGTGCTAACTCTTTGGTTGCAGGCTCCAACTATTATGGCTTATTGATATTGTGTATGATTGGACCCTTGGACATGTCAAGGGCATTATTTGTGTGCATGATTGTATATATAAAATACAGCAGGAGCTGTATTATTTTTAGAATTTTATTTTTTCGATCTAGAATACATGTACATTCCCTCGTGGAATATAGGATTGATATATGTAAAATTCTATTTTTGTTGCGGATGGATTCTTGCGAGGCCTGGTACTTTTGGAGCACCAGAGGCGCAGCAATCAAGATGGATGCGACAACTCGACCCGATGGCGGTGGCTAAAGATGGCAACAGCTAGGGTTGGAGCATACTGAAGATAGTGATGGAAAAGGCCATAAAAGTTGGAAAATTAATTTCCAAATTTATTGATTTTATTTACAGTGATGTTTATATGCATGTGATTTATGCTAGGATAGTTTAAAATTCCTCATTTTAAATAACTAAGTGGGAGAGGGATTTATTTTAATAAATCCCACGGTCTCCATTACTGGTTTGTAAGTGATGCAAGCAAACTTGCGCATTGGCTCTGAGTGCCTTCCTCCATATCGGATGAGTTTGTTTGTGGATCACTAGATCAAACTTCCATTTAGGATGACTATAGAAAATTAATTAAGAGCGTGTGATCTTCTCCATCGGAAGGGGCACAATCTTATTAATGGACTTAGTGTCAAGTAATGGTATACACTTAGGCACGTCTAATAGTATCCTCACCATCGGAGTCACTGCTATTATTTGTGTGACCGAAGGAAACCAACTATTAATTTTATTTGTCAAAAAGTTAGGTTGACAAGATAATAAAATTAATGGGTTACACCCTCCTTTTACAAATGATGAATTTGTATACGTCCACACTATCGTGGCATACAAAATTCACGGTGTTTTGAGGTGTTGGTTAATTTAAAATAGTATTATTTGAGGAATCAATATTATTCTAAATTTAGAGTCCTGATGAAAGTTATTTTAGTGATTCTTAGGATGACTTTCAACCCACTGGCCATTATACTGAAAGAGAACAAACTTACTGGACCCAACTATATTAATTGGAAAAGAATCCTGGACATTGTCCTTACTGTAGAAAGCTATAAATTTGTACTGACTGAGGCTTGCCCTGATGCACCTGACGGTGACTCTACCCCAGAGGAGATTGAGTATCATAAGAAATGGGTAAAAGCTGATGAGATAGTGCGGTGTTACATTTTGGCATCTATGTCAAATGTATTGCAACATCAGCATCAAGATTTACCAACAGCTTATGATATAATGAACATTCTCAAAGAACTCTTTGGGCACCAGAGTCGGACTGCTAGGCAAGAGGCAATGAGAAAGCTAATGACAGCCACCATGTCTGAGGGGATACCCGTAAGGGATCATATCCTCAAAATGATGGCTTATCTGAATGAAATACAAGTCCTTGGAGGAGAAATCGATGGGGAAACCCAGGTCGATATAATTCTCCAAATGCTACCTAGAAGTTTTGAGCAGTTCTACCTGAACTATAACATGAACAAGAGAGAGTATACGTTGGCGGAACTTCTGACAGAACTACAGGCAGCAGAAGGTATATTTCGTCAAAGTTCTCAGATTCACTATGCTGAAAATGGTTCTACTTCTAAGTCGAAAGGCAAGAAGAAGAAGAAACAGGTCTTTTCAGCAAAGAAGGTGAATAAACTCAGGGTATAGGACAAAAAGTTGGAATGAAGAAGTTGAAGGGCAAGTGCTTCATCTACAAGCAATCAGGACATTGGAAGGCGGGTTGTTCTCATAGGAATCAGAACAATAAAGGTATATCTCATACTCTAGTTTTTGAAACATGTTTAGCGGTGTTATCTACCAGCACCTGGTGTGTAGATACGGGAGCCACTGATCATGTCTGCAATTCCTTGCAGGGGTTCCAGGAAACCTGACGACTAATTGAAGGAGAGATTATCGTTTACATGGGCAATGCTACTAAGGTGGCGGCTGTTGCAGTGGGAGACGTCTACTTATCTTTTAATAGGAATAGAAGTTTGGTTTTAAGAAATTATCTTTATGTACCCAGTTTTAGAAAGAATTTAATTTCAGTTTCTAAACTATATTTGGATGGATATTCAGTTTCTTTTAGTAACAATGTGGTTATAAAGAGAAATAAGGTGATTATCTTGTCTGGTGCATTGGTTGGCAATTTATATACATTAAATCCAATTTCTCCCACAAAGCAAAATATGGAAATTAATAACACATCTTCTAACTCTAATAAGAGAAAAGAACCTTCGGAAATGAACCAAATGCATCTTTGGCATCTAAGGCTTGGTCATGTTAACTTAAGTAGGATTCAAAGGCTTGTAGCCAATGGACTCTTAGGTCCATTAGAGTTGGAAAACTTTCCAACATGTGTTTTACCTGTTTGGAAGGTAAAATGATCAAGAGACCTTTTAAGGCCAAGGGGTATAGAGCCAAAGAAGCGTTAGAATTGGTTCATTCTGATTTGTGTGGTCCTATGTCTATCCAGGCTAGAGGTGGTTTTGAATATTTTGTTTCTTTTATAGACGATTATTCAAGATATGGATATATTTACCTAATGCGCTGCAAGTCTGAGTGCTTTGATAAGTTCAAAGAGTACAAGGCTGATATGGAGAAACGTCTAGGTAAAAGTATCAAGACACTACGGTCTGATCGTGGTGGCGAATACCTCTTAGGAGAGTTTAGGAATTACTTATCAGAGGCCGGGATTCAATCCCAATTGTCCGCACCTGGTACACCCCAACAAAATGGTATGGCAGAACGAAGGAATAGGACTCTTATGGAGATAGTTAGATCGATGATGAGTTATTCAGAATTGCCAAATTCGTTTTGGGGATACGCTCTTGAAACAGCAGTACACATTCTGAACTTAGTACCTTCTAAATCAGTATCTTCTACTCCCATAGAATTGTGGAATGGGCGAAAACCCAGTCTAAGACATATTCGGATTTGGGGTAGTCCAGCACATGTGCTGAAACCAGTGCTGATAAGTTAGAATCTCGTACAAAAGTTCATGTGTTTGTGGGTTATCCCAAAGGAACGAAATGTGGTTTATTTTATAGTCCTAAAGACCAGAAGGTCATTGTTAGCACTAATGCCCAGTTTTTAGAAGAAGAATATATAATGGATCACAAGCCCAGTAGCAAAATTGTTCTAGAAGAACTTAGAGAGGACACGTCTACTTAAGTACCAACAGTACAAGATGAAGTATCACAAGAGACTGCAACATGTGTCACACATGATACACAACCACAAACGATGCCTCGTCGTAGTGGGAGGGTTGTAAGGCAGCCTGACAGATTCATATTTTTGGGAGAGTCTTTGGACTTGATCCCGGGTAAACATAAACCTAATCCCCGGACATATGATGAAGCACTCCAAGATATAGATGCAGTATCTTGGCAAAAGGCAATGAATTCTGAAATAGAGTCTATGTACTCTAATAAGGTCTGGGAGCTAGTAGAACCACCTGATGGTGTAAAAGCCATTGGATGCAAGTGGATCTACAAAAAGAAAAGAGGGATAGATGGGAAGGTAGAAAGCTTCAAAGCAAGGCTTGTTGCGAAAGGGTATACTTAGAAAGAGGGAATCGACTTTGAGGAGACCTTTTCACCGGTAGCCATGCTTAAGTTTATCTGGATACTCTTATCCATTTCCGCTCATATGGATTATGAGATTTGGCAAATGGATGTCAAGACAACTTTCCTTAATGGAAGTCGTGAAGAAAACATCCATATGAAGCAACCAGAAGGGTTCATTGAAAAGGGTAAAGAGCATCTATTGTGTAAGCTCAATCAATCCATTTATGGACTGAAGCAAGCTTCAAGATCTTGGAACATCCAGTTTAATGAAGTAATCCAGTCATATGGGTTTATTCAGTTTCCGGATGAGTCTTGTGTATACAAGAAGTGTAATGGAACCGTGGTGGTATTTCTTGTACTATACGTAGATGATATTTTGTTAATTGGCAACAATGTCAAGGTATTATCGGACGTAAGGGTTTGGTTGTCTGAACAATTTGATATGAAGGACTTAGGAGAATGTGCACACATTCTTGGGATCAAAATTATAAGGGATCGCAAGAAAAGAATGTTGTGCCTATCCCAAACTTTATATATAGATACAATCCTTGCTCATTTTAGCATGTAAAACTCCATGAAAGATTTCTTACCTTTTAGGCATGGAGTAGCCTTATCTAAAGAGATGTCCCCGAAGACATTAAAGGAGATTGAGGACATGAAGGCAGTTCCTTATGCTTCGGCTGTAGGAAGCCTTATGTATGCAATGCTGTGTACGAGACCTGATATCTGTTTTGCCGTGGGCATGGTTAGCAGATATCAGAGTAACCCTGGACAAGGGCATTGGACTACGGTAAAACATATATTAAAGTACCTGAGAAGGACTAGAGATTATATGATAGTTTACCAAGCAGACGATTTGCTCCCTGTGGGTTACATGGATTCAGACTTCCAATCAGATAGGGACAATAGTAAGTCAACATCAGGTTATGTGTTTACTCTAGGAGGTGGAGCTATTGCATGGAGGAGTGTTAAGCAGAAATGCGTCTCGGACTCAACCATGGAAGCTGAGTATGTAGCAGCCTCTGAGGCAGCCAAAGAAGCTGTATGACTCAAGAACTTTCTAATGGACTTAGATGTGATTCCTGGTTTGCCCAAGATCATCACAATTTATTGTGATAATAGCGGTGCAGTTGCAAACACAAAGGAACCACGAGCTCATAAGGAAAGTAAACATATAGAGCGCAAGTACCACCTGATACGAGACATCGTCAAGCGAGGAGAAGTTGTCGTCGCCAAGATTGCATCAGAAGATAAACTAGCAGATCCTTTCACAAAGGCCCTTCTGGCGAAAGCTTTTGATCGGCATGTGGAGGGGATGAGAATCAGATGTAAGGCAACAAATATGGCAGCTTAGTCTTTTAGTATAAGTGGGAGATTGTTAAAGTGTATACTAAAAACCTAGCTTTTGTAAACATTTATTTGTTGAAATAAAAGAATCACAATGGTCAATATCTGCATTTATTTGTTAGATGTAATTATTCAATTAATTTATATAGTAGATAACATGGAGTGTGGTGTCACACTCAGAAGATCATGTTGTCGGTTCTCTATAAATTATAAACAGTTGCTCACGACTAAGATGGAAAGGAACAAACCATCAGAATAGTCGTAGTGTAATTAAGTATTAGTTTATCTTGACTAATAAATTACACTGATACACTTTAAGTGTATTGAGTAGGATCATTTAGGTAAGTTCTTTTTGTACTGACTTAGTAAAAGAACTAGACTTTAGTTATTATGGAAGTGTGTGCTCTTAATCCTAATATAATAACAAGTACATATATTTAATATTTATTTCTTTGACTTATCAAAGGGTGAGGTTTAGCTCGATAAATCAATATGCCCGATAAGTTGGGAAATGATATTACTTATAGTGTGTGTTATTGATTATAGAAGGAATCTGTGTCCTAGTTATCTAGGTTGAGAATGTCCCCAAGAGGAGCTCATAAGGATTGTCATGTTAAACCCTGCAGGTGGACCTAGTCCGACATGACAATAAAGTTGAGTGGTACTACTCTTGGAGTTAGATACTAATTAAGTGAGTTGTCAGAAACTTACTTAATTAGTGGACATTCATAATCTTAAACACAGGGAGACTAACACACTCATGATAAGAAGGAGCCGATAATGTAATTTGGGATTGGTGCGGTAGTGCGGTAATAACTCTCTAGTAGAATGAGTTGTTATCGATGAACTTGAGTTGTGTGTTCGGGGCGAGCACGGGATACTCAAGTTCATCGGAAGGCCAAAACCAATTTCTCCTCTAGGTCCCTGTCGTAGCCTCATTATAGCCTCAAGTCCATCTAAATGTAAGGCTCTTCTTGGTGTCCAAGAAGGGGGTCGGACCATTGCTTGGTGACCAAGCAATGGCCGGCCACATCCTCTTATAGGGGTCGGCCCCATTGCTTGGTGACCAAGCTTGAAGGGGTCATCCAAGATTAATTCAAATAGGAGGAGTGTTTTGAATTTTTAAAATCTTCTCTTTGTAGAAAACTATAAGTTTTAAAAGAGAGATTTTAATTTTTAAAACTTTCCTTATTTGAATTAGGCCACATGTTTTAATAGAGAGTTTTAAAAGTTTTAAAACTTTCCTTTTTTAACCATCCTCATGGTTTAAGAAAAAAAGGGAGATAAGTTTTAAAATTAAAATTTTCTATCATCATGTTAAAAAAAAGGAAATTTTATAAGAGAAGCTTTAAATTTTAAAACATGGTTTTAATTTTTAAAAACTTTCCTTTTTTAACTCTAGAAAAGAGAGCTTGTAAAACTTTATAAGAGTTTTTTCTCTTGTAAAATTTTATAAAAAAATTATTATTCCTTTCCTAAATATGGTGGCCGACCACCTTGCTTGGAGTCCAAGCAAGGGGCCAGCCAAACTTAATCCTAAATCATATAGGATTGATCACAACCATTGATTGATGATTGATTCAATCAAGAGAAAAGAAAAGGAAAAATAAAAAGGGAAAAGGAAAACTCTTGGATGATTTTATTTTTTGTAAAAGGTTTTTCCTTATTTTCCTTGGGCAAGTAATATAAAAGAAGGGGTGAGGGGGCTTCATGAGACACAACTCTTATTTTCTTGCTTGGAGATCTCTTGGTGGCCGGCCCTCTCCCTTTCCCTTTGCTCTTTTCTCCTTGGTGGTGGTGGTGGCCGAATTCTAGAGGAAGAGGAAGGACTCTTTTGGGTGGTGTTCATCTTGGAGGATAGTCACCCACACGACATCCAAGGCGAGGCGAGGAATACGGCAGAAGATCTTGAGGTCATTAGCTTACAAAGAGAAGGTATAACTACTAGTTTTCTTCCGCATCATACTAGTTATTTTCTTTGTAAGAATTCTAAATACAAGAGTCAATTAGATCTAGTTTTTCGAAATAGTTTTTCGAGTTTGTGTTTTTTTCTTTTTCGAATTTGTGATTCGATTGTTCTTTTTGGTTACCCTAGAGTTATTTAAGGAAATAAATATTAGCTTTCCTTAAAAGGCTTTGCCTAGGCGGTGGTGGTTGCTCCCATATCCAAGAAGACCATGTGCCTCACCATGCAGTCCTGGAAGCTAATTTTGGAAATTAATATTTATGGAATTAATAACTTAGGTAGATTTGAATCAATAGTGTTAAGTTCCGCTTGTGATTCAAATCTAAACCATTAAGAATAGATAAGTTAAATTTGGAATCAATGATGTTAAGTTCCGCCTGTGATTCCTAATTTAATTTCTAAAGAACACAATAGGTTATTTAAGGAAAGGTTCAACACTTGTACAAAAAATTTTGTACAGTGGAATCGGTACGTTTTCTTATGATTAACCAACAGATTCAACCAATCGATTGATATAGGTAAGAACCTTCTACTCAAGGACGCTATTATACTTAGTTATTTTGCACCAATACAAGTAGGTATAATAACCAAAAACAAATGTCTTTATTTATATACAAGAATATGATACAACGAGTCCATACAATAATCATCAAATGATTGGCTCTAGGGCTCTAACTAACAATGCCTCAATGCATGGTCAGGTCCAATTTAACTCTGGACGTTTATTGCCGATTGTGCTCCATGACTTGGGCACTCCAAACCTTTGCTTTCCTTATTAGGGGGAAGATATGGCTAGATCATAGTCTTCCTCAAATTATCTTCTTTTGTGTATTTTGAATCCTTTACTACTCTAGACTACTCCTGAAAATAAAAATAGATACCAAGTAGATCTCTGGATGTAAAATAGTAATTATGCTGAAATTAATATGATAAAGGGTGCAAAAGCATAGATCATAGACAATGAATCCAGAAAGAAGTGCATTAAATAATACAAAATAACATATAAAATCTATGCACATCACATCCCTATACTTACCTTTGCTTGTCCTTAAGCAAACTCTGCAATCTAGATTCATGAGCTAATAATGTATATCCCTAGTGATTCTATTCAGCTCTATCAAACTAGTGAAACTAATAAGCATTATCAAGAATAATCTCTAAGAAAGCATTCGATTGTTATCAAATAAAATTCTGTAGTTTAGAAACATGTGTAAGAGTAAGTGCATCATAATTCTTAGCTTGATGAATCAATTTAACTCTATCAAACAACTTCAATGATGAGCATGATTACAAATGGATTTAACTTAGCCAAAGAATGAGTTCTTCGTGCTCAGTGCAAATCGTGGCCTAAATTTCCCAAGTATCAATTCCTAATCCTAGTCAAGTCATCATTGAACCATCTTTTGTTTTTATTCCCAGCAGTAAACACTGCTTAGTTCATCAACCTTAAATCTACCCAAGGTCTAAGGAATGCGCTCAATATCAAGAGAAATCTAGAATTTATTTTTCTAGTAACGTAACTCGGTCTCAAAGGGGCAAACAACTAGTTTCCACTCATGATAACAAAGTTTTCCAATCCCTTATTTCATATACTTTTTTTAAAACAATTGCACATTTGTAATGATGCATATTTGGTGGGATTTTCACTTTTCTAAATGAGCTTTAATGTTTTGAGCATCAATCTAATATCCAAGATGTTGTTAAGAAATCACTTTTATTGTCAAACAAATGCTATGCTCATTTTGTTTCATTAAAGATAGAGAAAATAAATCACTAAATATACTAGCACTAAAAAGTGTAACTCATGACCTCTAGATAATGACCATGCTAGAAGTTTACTCTTGGACAAGTCAGTTGTAATAGTGCGGATAGTGCAACTCAAACTGCTTCAAAAACTGAAAGAGAACTGCTACAAATTTAAACTAAAATCTAAACTATCACCCAACATATATGTATCTAAGTATGTATTCTCCAGACTTAAACTTTCCATTGTTCCAATAGAAATAAAGTCAAATATAAAAGAGAGTTAATATTAAATGAGTTACCAAGTGAGACGTGCTAAGTTAATGGGTCAATCAAGTTATGAAATTACTCCATTATCCTCAAGCCTCCTAAACAATGTATCCTGAAAAAGAAGTATAGATAAGAAAAACTAAGTAAAGGGATTGGGTTAAGAAAAGAGAAAAGAAAATAAACTGAAATAATAGCAAGAAAGAAACTTAGGTTGTCTCCCAAGAAACACTTGTTGTAGGTCCTAAGCTAGATCTCTTATCATAGTCACCAAGTTGAAATCTCGACCTTGGTGGCGTTAGATATTTTAGAACCTTCCTACATAAGGTTCTAAAATTCTCCTTAATGAATATGCCTTCCTTCAAAGGTGCATCAAGAAATTATCTATGTGAACCCTTTGCAACGTGTTCCCTACAGCCAACATGCTCAATAAAGAATTGGTTAGTAGCATTGGATATATTAAATAAAAGCATACTACTACCAATTATAGAAAAAAATTAAATCATTGAGCATGGATGTTACTGAAGGAAATGATTCTTGGGGCTTTGCATCCATTGTATAAGTCCCTACATTACCCTCATCATTCATATCTGGTCCTACATCATCTATAAAATCAAATTTCTGTGTGAACCAAGGAAATGATGTTTGGGGCATTGTCACTACACTTCCTTCCATAACTTCATCAATAATAGGACAAAGGAAATGCTCCTCTTGATTATTGACAATAGGAGGTACTGAAATTAGAGTAGTGCACTCCTTTGCCAGATTCTCTGTTTCATTTTCCCTAAGCTCATTTACATTATCATCATTCATCTCATCTGATTGAGCCTGGGAGAATTTGAAGTTTTTCTACATTTCCCATAATCTATCTTCCTAGGTGCGGAAAGGAGCTTCTATATCTTGTTTGTCAATCTTATATTCTTGTATAATGTTGATCTGAGGGTCCTCCCAAGTTGAGAGTAGAGTTGGCGTTTCAGTGTAAGATGTGTCTATATTGTTTCTCTTAATCATTTGCTTCATATCCACAAGCATTTGAGCTTGACTAGCCAAAATTTCTTCTACTATATTTTTTAATCTATCTTCTTGAAATGGTGGTTAAACTTCCATTGTTGGGCAAAAATAATTCTGCCTTCCTTCCTGTTGATTATTTTCGAAATAATTTTGTGGTTTGCTCCGGCTGGATATTTGAGACTGTGAATTTAAATAGGCCATTTCATTGAACTTTCTTTCAAGTTCTTCCAATAATTTCACTAGATTATTTATCCTTAAACAAATTATAATGGAATGACCCGTTACTTGACAAGCCTCACAATAACCTTGCTTCGGCCACTGATTATAGTTGGGGGAGGGAACCCATAAGGAATGGTCAAATAGTGATGGACAAGTATTTTCCACACGATCACAAAAATAATATATTATTCACGTTAGTATTTTGGTTGAACTTAAAAATTAGAGCAATAATTGTGAATTAGAGTCCATGTCTATCTGAAAGGGTATGCGTTAGAAGCAGAAAGACATGAAGTAACACAATTTAAATAAAATGTAGAAAAGGAAATATAATGCAAAGATGAGAAATAAGACATAAAGAACAATGAATGAAAGTCCAAGAATAAAGGGTAATGAATTAGGAATAAAGAATGAAAGAATTAAGGAATTGTCTAGAGAAACTCTAATATAAACTAACTAGATTTAAAGCACTCAGCCCCCGACAATGGCACTTGATGTGATCCCACAAGCACACGGGCATCGTCAAGTAATAAAATTTATATAAGTCGATCCTACGAGAACTGAGGATCAAATGCTAATTGATTTTACACTTCAAATTTAACTAGACAGAATCAATAATTGTTTAATTTGAGATTATCAACAAAAATGTTAAAATAGAAGAAACATAATTGAGGAAGGCCTTAATTCAAGAAGATGTTCTATGCCTTCGGTTTCATTGTAATGGTGAATGTTTTACTATGAATTTGCCCAATCCTAGTTCTCAACTTCTATATTTGTTGGATGGTCTAAATTACTATCGAATACCACCTTGAGATGGTGTATCAGAGTATTTCCCCTACAAGTAAACAAGTATGCTATAAAGTGAAGAAGTAACTTAAAGAGTCCAGATTTTAGTAGAGTACCTCCTGTCACAAGGCTTCTCTCGGTTTTACATCTCTAGATTACATAGATCACTTGTGTAGTATATGATTAGGGAAAGTCCATTAGGTCAAGTAAAAGACTCATCCATACATAGAATGTTTCTCTCTTAGGAGGTTATGTTCCATATAGAAGGATAACTACCTTAGATACTTAATGTTAAACAAGCATCCTAAAGTCATACCAACCTATATAGGATCATACGCTCAAAAGATAACAATCTATTTATCTATTCAATGAAATTTTAAATTCACACTTAGATCTAAATACACATCAATATATCTAGTACATAAATTAGATCTATGCATACAAAAATATAGTCTAGATAGATAAATGTAGATCTATGGAGAAAGCCTAGTTGCAAAAATTTCATCAAATAGAACAAGTGCCATAAAAGCTTCATTAAACAAGAAAATTGGCAAGTCCATAGAGACTTACATCATCCACACATTACAATTATTCCTTACAGCCTAGAACAATATAGTTCTACTCTATAATAGAAAGAAATACAATCCAAGAGCTCAAAATAATATAAACTTTGAAAACCCAAAAAAAGGGGAGAAGAAGCTTATCCTTTGATGTCGATTGAAACCCTTGGATGAAGATCTTGAAGTGTCAACAAGGTTGGAGTAGTAGAACGACATCAGATCATCCAGATAACAACTCCAGGTGAAAAGATTCAACCTAGAAGGTCTCCTCCCGCCCTTGGAACTTCCCCTCTGGCAAAGGGGATGAAGTGCCGCTTATATAGGGATGGGGGCACGTGGTGGCCGTCCCAAGGACACGGGCCATGCCATTTGGCATGGGTCAAGCCATTCCTTGGCTATCTAGCCATGCCATTTGGCATAACCATAGCTAAGTTTGTTCTGGTTCTAGGCCCCTAGCCATGCCCTTTGTCATGACCAGTGTTGTTGTACGGCTTCTGGCCTTGCCAATTGGCACGACCAAAGTAGAGACTGCTCTATTTTAACCTTCTGGGTCATGCCATTTGGCACGGCCTATTCTTCAAAACTAGACTTTTCTGCTCTTTGGAGGCATGGTCGTGCCTCAGGCATGACCAAGTTCATTTTTGCTCTAGAAATATGCATTGGTTGGCTCCTGGTTGTGTCATTTGGCATGTCCTGAATAGCTTCTATGCTGGTTCTCCTTCCTAGTCGTGCCATTTGGCACAACTAGTGTCTTGTTTTGTTCCTTGGTCATGCCTTTTGGCATGACCACTCATCTGGAGCTTCTCTTGACCATGCCTCAATGCATGGCCAAGTCCAATTTGATTCTGGAAATTTATTGTCGATTATGCTCCAAGACTTGGGCACTCTAAACCTTTACTTTCCTCATTAGGGAAAATACATCTCTAGATCATAGTTTTCCTCAAATTATCTTCTTTTGTGTATTTTGAGTCTTTTACCTCTCTCAACTACTCCTAAAAATAAAAATAGACACCAAGAAGATCTCTGGACATAAAATAGTAATTATGCTAAAATTAATATAATAAAGGGTGTAAAAGCATAGATCAAAGGCAATGAATATAGAAAGATGTGCATTAAATAATATAAAATAACATATATAATTGACACACATAAGATTCCCTCTTAACCGAACATCTAGAATTATTTTTGATGAAGAGAGGAAATTCTCTGACAAGGGAGATCTTAACTGCTCTTAATGGATTTTCCCTAAGCTCGTGTGCATAGATGATGTGAGTGACCTAGGAATGTATGACCGGGGGTCTTAATGACAGATATTCCCTCTTAACTGGACTTATTAGGCTACTATCTTTAGTTGGGTGCATTGGATGACAATAGAGATAGCACTCGAACACATAGCCACAGATTAGTATTAGTACATTGGTTAGGCTTCTCGAACATTTGAGAGTTGATGGTAGGAATGGGTGAGTCCAAGTATATTAAGTTCCTTTATTTGGAAATCAAAACCCCTATAACCATTTACAAAGCAAGACTTCCTCAATCTTCTTATCTCTAGTTTACTTTCCTTTGTTTGTGTTCTTTAGTTTTATGCAAGAAACCCTTTTCCAAGGTTAGTTAGTTTAGCTAATTCAAGGTGTAAGTCTTTAGGTGTTTCCAATCCCTGTGGGATCGATATTATTATTACTGATGATATAATTGTGCACTTACGGTTTCACAACAAGTTTTTGGTGCCGTTGTCGAGGATTGGCATAACACTTATCAATTGTCATTTAGAGTTAGTCTAAACTTAATTCTTTTTTTTTCTCTTTGTCAATATAACTTACACATACATCTTGCATTTCTTTAATTTCTATTTTTGCATTTCTAATTTCTATATTTCAGTTTTCCAATTTATGATTTTGTAAATTTTATTTTTCCTTGTAATATGCATTCAATGCTATTCAGTTTCTCAAGTATTTCTAGTCTATTTAGATAAATATGGTTCTAAGGCCATTGAAAGATTATGGTATTCCTAAGTCAGCCAATGAGCTAGGGCCTATTGTACCATTAGAAATTCAAGAAAAAAAATTTATGCTGAGACCATCTTTTATTTCTAAGATTCAGGAGGATCAGTTTGGGTGGATCAGATTCGGAAAATCCATATTCGTATCTCATAGAGTTTCATAGATATTGCAACACATTGAAATATGAGGGGGGTCTCTACTAATTCTACTTGACTTATGGCTTTTACCTTCAGACTTAGAGATGATATAAAGGTTTGGTTGAATACTCTACAATTTGAAAGTATCAAAATTTAGGACAAATTGGAGCAAAAGTTTTTAAACAAATATTTCCCCCCTAAGGAGGACCACCCATTTGAGGAAACAAATTTTACTATTTCAAGCAACTAGACAGGGAGACATTACATCAAGTTTAGGATAGATACTTATCTCTTCTGCATCAATGTCCATATGATGGTATTGAGAATTTGCTAATTATCTACCAATTTTACATTTTCCTATCTTTCCAAAACAAGAGTCAATTAGATGCGGTAGCTGGAGGATCTTTCGTGAAGAAAAATTTAGATGAAGCACATGAAATAATTTATCGAGTAATGTCGAATCTTAATGATTGGTCATGGGAAAATTTGATGACCCTCTCATTGTGTGCACTTGAAGCAAAGGGGAATAAGGAGAGATTGATTGGAGAAAATAAATTAGGCCATGAAGATGCTAAAACTCAAAACATCTAAGAAGAAAACATCTATTTAAAATTTGAGGATTTTCAAGACCTATTCCCTTGGTGTGGTGAGTCCTTATCACAATTGTTAGAAGGAATGACTTCTTCAACTGATCCTATTGTGGAAGAGAAATGTGATATTTTGTGCATGGGGGGAGAACCTAAACTATGGGGAAATGGAAGAAACAGTACAAGAATCTAGGAGAACTTCAGAAGGAATATCATAGAATGGGGAAATGAGGTCACTAGAGCAAGATCCAACTATGCCTGAGATTATGCTACTTCAGGTGAAGCTACAACCTTTGCCACCCAACCTTGAATATGCATTCCTTGGTCTATATTCTACTTTTCTAGTAATAGTTAATGCAAACTTGACTGAGCTTGAGACATAAAAATTAATGAATGAGCTAAGGTTGCATAGGAAGGTGATTGGGTACACCATGGATGGTATTAAAGGAATTAGTCCTTCTATATGTATGCATAAAATTCTACTTGAAAAAGGGTATACAAATTTAGTTGAACATCAAAGGAGATTAAACCCAAACATGAAAGAGGTAGTGAAGAAGGAGATATTAAAGCTTCTAGATGCAGGGATTATCTACCCTATCTCTGATAATGAGTGGGTGAGTTCAGTGCATGTAGTCCCAAAAAAGGGAGAAATGACTGTCATTCGAAACAAAAGCAACAAATTGATTCCAACATAAATAGTCATAGGATGGTAGATGTACATGACTATAGAAAATAAAACAAAGAAACTAGGAAAGATCATTTCCCCCTACCATTCATTGATCAAATGCTTGAAAGGTTGGTAAACCACTTATTTTTCTACTATTTGGATGGATATTCTAGTTTCTTTCAAATTCCAATACATTCCCAAGATCAAGAGTAGACCACATTTACATGCACCTATGGGACCTATGCTTATCGAAGTATGCCATTTAGACTTTGTAATGCCTCGGCTACCTTCCAACGTTGCATGATGGCATTCTTTTCAGATCTAATAGAGAAAATAATGGAGGTATTATGGATGATTTTTCAGTTTATGGGAATAACTTTGATACTTATCTATTAAATCTTTCTCGAGTCCTTCAAAGATGTGGAGAGGTGAACTTTGTCCCAAATTGGGAGAAATGTTACTTCATGGTTAAAGAAGGAATTGTCTTGGTACACAAAATTTCAAAATGTGGAATTGAACCTGTTTATTCCATAAACACATATTTTATCAAAAAAAAAACATGCAAACTCAGTAGATTAAATGAAAAGATGTTCAGATATTAAAAGGGCTACTCTATACATCTTGAAATGTAGAGAAGTACTTTATTGCAAGGAAATTATAGACTAAAGGCACTAAAAGAAGCATGCATGTAATCTAAATCAGAGATTAGAGATAAGAAATGCTTAGCGAGAAGGTTCCTGATGTCTTTGGAATGGTTCCTTGTGTCAGAGACGGATGA
Source organism: Zingiber officinale (assembly GCF_018446385.1). Lineage (NCBI taxonomy): Eukaryota > Viridiplantae > Streptophyta > Magnoliopsida > Zingiberales > Zingiberaceae > Zingiber > Zingiber officinale. The sequence goes on along the minus strand of NC_055988.1, from coordinate 68,385,734 downwards.
ATCATTGGAGTGGATGAAGGTGATGGCTTAGAGTTTCCCCTAGAGGCGGAAACCCTCTCCCAAGGAGGAGGACAAAGTTCTCTCATCTAGCTTCCCAATCCAAATGAAGAGAGCTCCTTATTTAGTGCTTGGAGATTGACCGCTGACACGGGCCATGCCGCTTGGCACGACTACCCGTGTCGGGTGTGGAGGCACTAGATGTAGTGGGCCACGACCCGTGCTACTAAGCACAAGAACCCATGGCAAACTGGTAGAGCTGAGCATGGGCAGGTTGTGGTGATCCAACTGAGCGGGACACGACCAGTGCCGCTAGCCATGGGCGATCATGGTGATCTGGCAGAGCCTTGCATGATCAATGTTGTTGGACACAGGCACTCGTGTCTAGAAAGGACTTCTTCTTCTTGTTCTCTTTGGTCTCTTTGTCACTCCAACCTTCATTCTTATCATCTAAAATACACAAAAGCAATATTTAGGAGTAATAAAAACATAAAAATGAAGTATAGAATCAAAATATCATGAATCATGCATACAAAAGTAGGTTAAATGTAGCATGAAAATGCAATGAAAACCCTATATATTTCACACTTATCAACTATGTTTGAGTTGGGAGAGTTTAGGCCCTGAAAAGGACACGGGTGATATGATATACACTTAACACTTATGTGAAGGGAAGGTTGAGATCGTAGCCTAGATCTCAACTCTGACTATGTCTGAGTCAAGGGAGTTTAGGCCCTAAAAAGATATCAGCGATACAATATGCGCTCGACCCTTACACGATGGGAAGGTTGATATCGTAACCTAGATCTTGACCCTGACTATATTTAAGTTAGGAGAGTTTGGAAGACAGGACCCAAGTCTAATGTAAATGCTCTTTTATTACAAAAAGTGGAGGTATAAAGCTTAGATAATTCTTGAAAGATAACTGAAAGACACGAGAGTTGCTTAGAAATAATATGGCTTTAAGTGATTGGCTCTCCATGGTTGGTCGAGTTTTCTTCCACTCGAGTTTTGCATGTGGTATGCTCTGGAATATGGCTTTCAAATCACCCGATATGGTCCCCCATTACAGCTCCATCTTGTTGACGTCTTTGACAGGCTTGACCTTCTTCCAAACTAAGTCCCCGACTTAGAAGGTGTGAGGGATGACTTTCTTATTGTAGGTTTGATACATCCTTTTCTAGTAGGTGATGAGTCAAGCGTCTAGTTTTTCTCTGGCTTCCTTGATTAAGTCATGGTTGAGGAGTCTTTGATCAAAGTTGTCATGACCATAGGTGGTTCTCTAAGTTGAGTTTTCACTAAAATCCATTGGGATCACTACTTTTTCATCGTAAATGAGATAAAAGGGAGTTATCCATGTGCTCTCTTGAGGGGTAGTTCAGTAAGAAAAATGATACTTGATAATTCATCCACCTAGCCACCTTTAACATGGTCCAATTTAATCTTAAGCCCCCGAACTATCTCTCAGTTGACCATTGTTATGAAGCTACAAGTGCACGGCTACGTCGTTAGTAATAAAATAACGATCACACATGCACTGTTGATTAAGTACTAGTTAACTTCACACAATAAATTATCTAGATAATCAAAGATTGATTCACGAATGCAAGAAGAGAGGTTGAAAAGAGGGAAAAGAAGGATTAGAGAAAGAGGAGGAACGACAGAATAGAGAGAGGTAGCATAAGTGAGTTGCGTGTCATATATTCTAGGATTTCGGTTTCGTTATAATGCTAGTTAATGTCTCTATGTATTGTTCATCTACTTAACTTCATACTTACACTCATGTAGAGAATCTAACTAAAGCCTAACACAATCCCAACATAAGTTGCACTGGAGAGTCTCCCAAGTTCCAACGTCATTAAATACAGAGGTAACTTAGGAAGTCCGGTTAAGAGAGAATCCTTGTCACTAGGACCCCCTGATCATACATCCCTAGAGTTATCTAATTTACTTCCTAATGGTATATTAATGTAATTTAGTAGAAAAGGTAACCTAGAAAGTACAATTAAGAGGGAATCCTTGTTAATAGGACCCCCAAGGCATACGTTCCTAGATTATACAAATCATTTCCTAACATTAATTTGGAAGAACCCTCTAAACTCTAATTATTCTTCCTAGTAAAGAATTGATCCCCATTTCAAGGGAATGCTATAGAAAGTAAGGGATACCTTCTGTCACAAGGTCCCATGGTCTTACAATCCAAGGCTCTTCCTCTACATGGTGATCAAAATCCTACATCTACATGAATTGACCTTACACACATTTTGTCAAACACATAAAAAAAACAACACACATAAAACATGACATAAACACTTCATAAAATAAGAAAATATCCAAATGCATAGTTCATACATCCATAATCATATCATAACTACTTCCTACATCTTAGATCTAGATAATCTACTCCATAGCAAAGGAAGAATAAACCAAAGACATGAAGGATAACATTCTTACAACTCAAATACAAGAAATGAGGAGAAGAGATGCTTAGCTATGCATTGTCGATGTCTTTGGAGAGTCTTGTTACTCTAGAGGTAGACCAATTAGTGAAGATGGAAGATCTCAGGTTCCCCTATAGGAGAGAAACCTTCCTTAAGGAATGGGGGCAAGCCCCAAGCCAAAGATGATTGAAAAAGGAGAGAAAACTCCTTTTATTGCTCTAGACATGACCCTTGCTTGGGTTGTGACACGACCGTGTGAATCCACATGACCATGTGCTACCTTGGCTTTGGTTCGGTGGCATGGCCTTGTGGATTCCACACGGCCAAAGTCTTCTTCTTCTCTAGAAATTCTACACGACAACATGGATTGACATGGCCTTGTGTCAAGGCCATATGGACCTTGTAGACTATTTTATCACATCTTAACATCATATTCTCAAGTTGAAGTCTTCAGTAAGTTAGCTACAATTTAGTATAAAGAATAGTCTAAAACTCCAACCGAGCAAAAAATTATGATCATTTTACTTTTGGTCTAGAGTGCTAAAAATAACATGGCTGTGTGGAATTGATACGGTCGTGTAGAATTAACACGACCATGTGGAATTGACACGATCATTTGGAATTGATATGGCCGTGCCTAAAAGGTATGGCCAGGCCATGTGGGCATTAGTTTATGCCATATTTTCACACGTCCATGCCTCATAAGCATGGTCCACGTATTTTGGGAAGCTCTAGACTCCATTTAATCTCTGCTTTGTTCCAAATCACATCCTATCAATCAAAACAAGTAAAGAGGAGATCTTCAAACAAAAGGAGTGGAAATATGATATTATAATAAAATATGGTGCAATAAACATAGATTACACTTATGAAATATAAGTAGATTTGCGTCAAAATATTCATAAAAGTGTATATAATCTATGCACATCAACTACTTCCATTTGCTCATTTCTTTAGGGGTAACCCATTGAGATGAAAGCCTATTGGATACTGAAGCCTTCACACTATTCCCTTAATTTATGGACTTGAAATTATCAACCATTGTTAGAGACGAGCTTGTGAGGCAGTCCATATCGATAGATAATATACTACCACAAGAACTTCTTGATGACATATTTGTGATTCGAGCCAAGGCTTCAACCTCTACCCATTTGGAAAAGTAGTCTATGGTCACTAGAAGAAATTTCTTTTGTTGAGGTCTATTAGTATTAGTTCTTAGAGCCAATTATGAGATGATTGACAAGAAAACTTTTGTATCATATTTCATTAATAAAAGGCAAAGTCTATGGTTGTTATATTTACTTCAGATATGTGTTAGATAAATAAGTATAATAATTTTCTAGGGTAGTAGATTCTAGTCTATAACATATCAATTAGTTGAATTGATAATGGGAGGATATATATACAACAACAACAACAACAACCAAGCCTTTTCCCACTAGGTGAGGTCGGCTGTATGAATCCTTTTACGCCATTGAGCTCTATCTCCTATTATATCATCATCTATATTTAAATAAATTTTATCATGTTTTATTGTTGCTAACCAAGTCTTTTTTTGTCTTCCTCTTCCTCGTTTGATATGCATATTTATCATAGTTTCACATCGCCTAACTGGAGCATTTATTGGTCGTCTAAGTACATGTCCGTACCATCTTAAACGTGTCTCTCGGAGTTTTCCCTCAATAGATGCAACTCCTAATTTCTCTCTAATGCTCTCATTTCTTATTTTGTCCATCTTCGTATGTCCACACATCCACCTTAACATCCTCATCTCTGCAACTCTCATCTTCTGCTCGTGTGCTCGAGTCATAGCCCAACATTCAGCTCCATATAACATAGCAGGTCTAACTGCGGTTTTATAGAACTTACCTTTCAGTTTAAGAGGTACTTTACGGTCACATAAAACACTCGACGCTCCCCTCCATTTCACCCATCCTACTTGTATTCTATGTAAGACATCTCTCTCAATCCCTCCATCATTTTGTAAAAATGATCCTAAATATTTAAATCGCTCGGTTCCAGGCAACTCGTCCTCTCCTATCTTAACAATTGTTTCATTACTTCTAATATTGCTAAACTTAAATTCCATATATTCTGTCTTTAATCTACTAAGCTTAAAACCTTTCCCTTCTAGTGTTTCCCTCCAAGATTCTAGCTTAGCATTTACTCTTTCACGTGTCTCATCTACCAAAATAATATCATCTGCAAACAACATGCACCACGGTACTGTGTCTTGAATGTGCACAGTGAGTTCATCCATAATTAGTGTAAAAAGATAGGGACTTAGAGCTGATCCTTGATATAACCCTATCTTTATTGGAAATGCTTCAGTTACTCCACCTGAAATCTTTACTCTGGTCGTTACATCCTCGTACATATCCTTAATTAGTTCAATATATATTACGCTAACACCTCACTTTTCTAAAATTCGCCATATAATTTCTCTTGGGACTCTATCATACACTTTTTCTAAGTCAATGAATACCATGTGTAGATCTTGTTTTTGCTCCCGATATTTTTCAATTAATTGTCTAAGAAGATGTATAGCTTCTATTGTCGACCTTCCAGGCATAAACCCAAATTGATTTTCTATCACTGTGGTCTCCTTCCTTAATCTTTTTTCTATTACTTTTTCCCAAAGTTTCATAGTATGACTCATTAGTTTAATACCCCTATAGTTTGCACAATTTTGTACGTCTCCCTTATTCTTATATAAGGGAACTAGAGTACTTATCCTCCATTGATCAGGCATTTTTTTTATTTTCAATATCATGTTAAATAATTTTGTAAGTCATTCAATACCTTGTTTCCCTAAGCACTTCCACACCTCTATCGGAATATCATCTGGTCCAACGGCTTTTCCATTGTGCATCTCATTTAAAATTTGTTTTACTTCTGAAGTTTGAATTCTACGATAAAAATTAAAATTTCGATGCTCATTTGACCTAATTAAATTACCCAAGTTAAGTTGGTCTCCTAAACCTTCATTAAAAAGTTGATGAAAATACCTCTTCCACCGCTCTTTTATTTCTCCATTGCTTACTAATACCCTATTGCATTCATCTTTAATACATTTTATTTGACTAAGATCTCTTGTTTTTCTTTCTCTCACTTTAGCTATTCTATAAATGTCTCTTTCCCCTTATTTTGTATCCAATTTTTTATATAACCATTCAAAAGTTTCATTTTTTACTTCACTCACCACTTTCTTAGCTTCTTTCTTGGCTATTGTATATTTTTTTAAGTTTTCCTCATTCTTACAAATATATAATTCCTTATAAGCTATTCGTTTTTCCTTCACTTTCTCTTGTACTTTCTCATTCCACCACCAAGATTCTTTACTTAGCGGTGCATGCCCCTTTGACTCACTGAGGACACTCTTAGCTACTATTTTTAACTTTGATACCATCTTATCCCATGTTGTATTAGAGTCATCATATATTTCACCTAATGATTGTACTTCTATCTTCTCCTTAAATATATATTGCTTCTCATCCTTTAACTTCCACCACTTAATTCTAGGAATTGTATATATTTTTTCTTTCTATTAATACTATGTTTAAGGCGTATATCCAACACTACTACCCTATGTTTGCAATCTTTACAAATCTTTCTATCCTTCTTCCTAACCATAAGAAAGTCAATTTGCGATTTATTATTCCCACTTTTGAATGTGACTAAGTGTTCTTCTCTTTTCTTAAAAAACGTATTAGCTAATATAAGGTCATATGCTATCGCAAAATCTAATATAGTTTTCCCTTCCTCATTCCTCGTTCCAAACCCATAGCTCCCATGTACTCTCTCATATTCCTCACTTTTCACTCCGACATGTTCATTTAGATCACCTCCTATTAAAATCCTTTCATTTGGTGAAATATTTTGTAATATTTCATCTAAGTCCTCCCAAAATCTTAATTTGGTAGCTTCATCTAATCCTACTTGTGGTGCATATACGCTAATTATGTTCATAGTTTCTTTCGCCACTATTATCTTAAGGGCTATAATTCTATCCCCTTTTCTAACTACTCCTACAACTTCATCCTTTAACAAACTATCTACAATAATACCCACTCCATTTCTTGTTTTACTCTTTCCAGTGTACCATAACTTAAAACCCAAATTCTCTATCATCTTTGCCTTCTCACCTGTCCATTTTGTCTCTTGTACACACAAAATATTAATTTTTCTCCTAATCATCATATCTACTACCTCCATTGATTTACCAGTGAGAGTTCCTATGTTCCATGTTCCAAATCATAGATTATTAGTTTTCCTATCATATTTGTTCTTATCTAACCTATGGTGTGAGAACTCTTGCCTATTTAACACTACACCCAAGTTCTCATGGAGATGTAGCGGTCCATGCTGAGACGTTACAGTCGGACCCTGTAACGCGAACTCTTGCATATTTATCACTACACCTGAGTTCTGGAGATGTAGCGGTCCTTGCCGAGACGTTACAGTCGGACCCTGCAACGCGTTCCTTCCGGGGAACAACCTAGCATTAGCACAATAGTTTAATGGATTCATTCATGAAATATTTGCCATAGTTTGACGCTGGCTAACAACCTAACGCAACCCTCCTCCTTTATCCGGGCTTGGGACCGGCCATGACCGGTCATCATGGGCGGAGGATATATATATATATATATATATATATATATATATATATATATATAACACTACTTTTAACTATTCCTAGTTAAGCATTAATATATAATGACAATATTAATATGACTTAATCTCACAAGTCATGGATATTAGATATCATGTTGATACATGGGTATATATTAGAGAATATGTACTTAATTGAACCACCATGAAAATGTTTTATTGATCATTATACGAGTATCATAAACATTCTCATAGTGACTATTGATATGTATAATCCTTAGATTTGATGTCATTATGGTTACCTACATAAGGAGTTATGTACTTTGGTATCGGCAAACATCACTTGTAATAAGGTAGACTATAGAGTTGATCACTATATATGTAATAAGTTATGCAGAGGGATGTGAGTGATATAGATGAAATCTATCCCTTCCATATGATGGAAGTGATATCGTGAGCCCCTTGATTAAGTAGGACAGCTAAAATGCATGACCATGCTCAAATAAGTCAATATGAGATATTAAGCTCATTTAGTTAAGTGAGTCTACTTAGAGATCAGGAAACACAAATATTAATAAGAGGATGACACAATATATGTCTCATGGATCAAGCTAGATATCAAGGATAGAAGGATTGATTTATACAAAATAATAGACACAGGAAGATTAGGTAAGATCTCAATATTCTTGTCACTTGGGTAGAAATGATGAATTACTAGATTATACTCATTACTTATGCATCTAAAATGTTATTTTAGAGACATTATCAATGTTACAAGAACCTATTGGTTCACACACATAGGGAACATGTTGATTTCAAGATAGGTTTATTTTAGTTTAACTAAAATACTATGGACCTTAAGATTAGTGGGTTAATCCAAATTAATCCAAATTAGACACAAATGATTTTGGATTAGACTCATTGAATTAATGGGTTAGACTCATTGGCTTATTGGGTTAATACTTATTAAATTAATGTCTAATCTAATACATTAACATCCAACCCACTAAAGAGGATTAATGTTCATTAATAGAGATTAATGGGCATTCATGAAAAGGGAGACCAAAAGGCAAAAACTTTTGTTTCATTAGATGGGTACAAATGCCATTTGCAATGCATTTTTTGGATAAGTTTTTTTTTCTAGTCTTCTTCCTCTTCTTCTCTTGGCCAAACACCATGCCATTGCTAGCATAATGAAAGTTGTTCTTCTTTGAATGCTGAGTTCATATGATGAACAAAGGATGTATTTATGTGGATACTAAAGAGGCGCACCCACTCTGATCATGCTAAGTTCTACCGAATCAAAGTTGCTATCGGGATTATATTGTTCACACAACAATGGTAACAACTCGATCAAACATTGTATATTTCATTCGCTTAGATCTCTGGAGGGATCAAGTTTTCCATTGTGTATATGTGTTATTTTATGTAAAAGATCCCAATAGGATCTAGTCAGGAAGGGGCCTACAATATCTAGTTTGTTGGATCTGGTAGACCGTCTAGAGAGGGGTCAATAGATGACCTACAAATCAAGTTAGAAATTCTCTCACTTTATTATTTAGTAAGGGCACACAATTAATAATAAAATAAATAATATTCAAAATATGGAGTAAGGAGATAATATTTTTACTTGGCTACAACTTGGGTGTTGTTAATCCAAGGCAATAGAAGTGCACTAGCAAAAACTCATTCTTTGACAAAGTTAGAGGTGGAGAATCCCTTTATAATAGTTGAATGGATACAATGAATTATATAAGATTAAAAATAGGTGTATAATTTACAACTGGCTTAAAGACTCTATTTATAGCTCAACGGTCAAAGTGACCATTTTGCTGACGTGGCCATTTGGGGCACCTTGAACACTTGGAGTTGTCTCTAGCTTGATAAATTTTATCCTTATTACAACCAACATCATTCTAATCTAGAAGACTAGAGGTGCCTCGGTTCATCAGAGGTTCCTCAGTTCTGATGGAGGCCCCTCAGTTCTGATGGAGGTGCCTCAGTCGGATTGACGGGGACACTGTTGCTTCTCTCCTTAACAAGGACTACAATCTCATTTGAGGCACCTTGAGATGATTTGAGGTACCTCTGGTACTATTGATTTGAGACACATCTAATCTATCTAAGGCGCCTCGAGCACTATACATCTGAATGGTCAATCTTAACATTGACCATTATTTTCCTTGCTCTTACTTGGGTGATGCTCCAGTGCTCCGAAGTTGAGCTCACTCGAACCTAACTCTTGTCTTCTCCTCAAGTAGGCTTCTTCCATGACTTCTCTGTTAGTTAGAGCCCTAGAGCCAATCATTTGATGATTGTATTATGGACTTGTTATATCATATTCTTATATAAATAAAGGCATTTGTTTTGGTTATTATACTTACTTGTATTGGTGCCAAATAAACTAAGTATAATAGCGTCATTGAGTAGAAGGTTCTCACCTATATCAATCGGTTAGTTGAACCGATAGTGAGATGATATAGGGAACACTACTCTTAATCATTCCTAGTCGAGTATTAACATTCAGGGACAATGTTAATGCAATAAGACTAGCATGTAGGTCAACTCGATGACTTGATCTCACAAGTCATGGATATAGAGATATCAAGTTGACACATGGGGTATGCATTGGAGAATGTATACTGAATGACCCGCCATGAGAAAGTATCATGGATCGTTATATGAGTGTCATATACTTTCTCATGTGGCTATTAGTATGACTACTAGTCCTTAGACCTGAAGTCATCATGGATCCCTACATAAGGAGTTATGTACTTTGGTTTCGTCAAACGTCACCCGTAACTAGGTGGACTATAAAGGCGATTACTGGGTATGTAACGAATTATGCAGAGGGATGTGAGTGATGTAGATGGGATCTATCCCTCCTATATGATGGGAATGACATCGATATTCTTGATAGAGTGAGACCACGAAGTGCATGACCATGCCCAAATGAGTCAATATGAGATATTGAGCTCATTTGATTTAGTGAGTCTACTTGGAGTTCAAGATTTAGATTGATTAGAGGATGACACGGTCTATGCCTCACATTGATCAATCTAGATGTCTAGGATAGAAGGACACTTGTCATATATTGTGAGGAGTCACAATTAGTAGTCACAAGGTGATGTTGGATCTCAACATTCTTGTAACTTGGGTAGTAATGATGTGTTGCTAGATACCGCTCATTACTTATGCTCCTAAATGGGTTTAGGGGCATTGCCAACGTTACAAGAACCTATAGGGTCACACACTAAGGACAATTAGATGGAGATTAGGTTCATATGATGAACCAAGAGGATTAGATTCATGTGATGAATCAAATTAGATTAAGAGTAATCCTAATTGGGCTAATTGAGTTAGACTCAATTTGATTCATGTGTTCAATGAGTCTAATTTAGATTATGACTCATTGAATCAATTTAATTAAATGAATTAGATTCATTATATTAAATTGGCTTGAATTAAATGGTTGGATTTGATCAACCATGAGAGAGATTAATTCATGTTTGACTTGACTTGAGAGGAAGAGGAAGAGTCAAGTTTGACTTGACTTTATGCCACATCATTTGTGACTTGGCATTAAGTGGCCAATGATGATGTGCCACATCATCTTGTTTAGCAGATGTTTGTGCCACCTCATGGAGGTTACATATTCCCTCTTTAATGGCCACTTAATGCAAAATGGGGGTTACACTTGAATGTTTTGGCCGGCCACTTTTGTGGTGAATGAGGAATTCATTTTTTCATTCAAGGCAATTCACATCATCTTCTTCCTCCTAGAGCTCTCTCTTCTTGCTCTTCCTCTCCTCATCTTGCCGAACCCTACTAAGGTGCTAGCACATTTTAGTTTGGTGATCTCCTTCTTGTGTTCGTGTGGATACTTCTAGAGGGTTGTCTACTTTGATAATCTTGAGATCCGGCACCTTGGACGAGCGGGATTCGCGAAAGGCGCGCATCAAGGGTAAACTCTTAACATATAGTTCTAGTGTAGATCTATAGGTTGGTAAACTCGTACTCGTAATTTTATTTTCGAAAGTTTTTACTTCGCACGGATCCGTGGCTGGGGGTTTCGGGGTTTCTGCGACGCGAAAAGCGGTTTTCGCGGCCCGAAAAACCCAACAGTGGTATCAGAGCCACGTGCGAAGACTTGTACGAGTTTATTTTGATTTTTATGAAAAATATAGCTTCTGTGATTTTCTGTAAATTTAAGTTTTTATGGATTTTTATGAGTAATTTTCTCGTAGAAGCGAAGCACAAGTGTTTATACACTTGTAGGCTTCGACTACCGAGAAGATTTTTCCGAAACGGCAAGGTTTCGCCCCAAAACTTTTTGGGACAGCGGACTAAGGCGCTGTAGGATTGTTTAGGGACACTCGCGATGTTTAGATCGCGGGTAGGGGCTCTGCCCCTGGCCCCGCAAGGGGATTCGTTCTGTGATTGCGCCCGAAAATCGCTAAACGGGACCACCGGGAATTTTTACTCGTAAAAATGGTATTAAAATTGTAGAAAATTATAGAAAATATATAATTTAGAATTATGTATAATTTGTGATAGTCATAGCCTAAAATGACCCAATTGGATTGGTATATTTTGTGTTGTAATTCATAATACAGCCTGCATGCCGTCATGTGATTGTGTGTGCTATATTTTTAATATGCGACCTGCGCATCGTGCCTTTCTCTATTTATTCTTATTGTAAATTAGTTTAGACTCGAATGTAACTCGAGTTTCAAAATTGTAATGTACAAAATTGGATCCATGGAAGGTCCACTCGAGACGGAGTTACGAGGAGGGCGTGAGTAACACAAGGTGGTCAAAGGGAGGAGCTTGAGAAGCTGTTGACCCTAGGTTGACCATCCGATCTTCTCATTGGCTTGAGAAGATCGTAGTGGGGCCATGACTAATCACAAATTAATTTAATTAATTGCTTGTGTGTATGTGATGCATGATTAGTAATTAATTAGTGCCTATCGATTAGATTAGATCTAAATTGTGTACAAAATGCACCCTTTCGATTAGATTAGATCTATCGCATATTTGATACACATCGACGATTAGATTAGATCTAAATCGCGTCAACTCTAATGCCTACCGTGCCATGATACCTATCACTACCTCGATCACATGTGTTGTTGAATCTGCCAAAGCAGAGCAACACATATTATCTTGGTAGGGTATGGAGGGACAATCTTGGTCCCGCTTATCAATGCATGGGCGAATACAAACTCAATTAGATTGAATATTCCTAGTTAACTCGGTTGGATCGAGTACAACTATAGACATTCTTCCAATGGTTGGAAAGATAGGACATAAATCACATTTATATTAATTCTTGGGTGTATTAGCCAAAGCTAACTCACGTTTTAATATAACTGTGGATAATAATCCTATAAACAAGAGTTGCATAGAGATATAATTGGTAAATCGTTACCTACCGATCATACTAAATCTTGGGCATATTAGCCAAAGCTAACTCAAGGGTTAGTATGATGTGGATCTTGTCCCACATGAATTATAGAATTCAGTGGGAGCATCATTTAGTTAAAGGCCTAATTAAATGATTTAAAAGAATATGATATTTATTTTCTGCATTTTTCTGTTGTAGATAACCATGACGTCGAATACGAACACCTTCTCTCTGCGTTCTGTCCTTGAGAAGGACAAGCTCAACGGAGAAAATTTCCTGGACTGGTACAAGAACTTGAGAATAGTTCTCACCCAAGAACGTAAACTGTACGTTCTGGAGCAGCCCATTCCGGAGGCTCCTCCTGCCAATGCCACGCGAGCTGACAAAGATGCTTATAAGAAGCATCAAGATGATGCATTAGATGTGTCCTATCTAATGCTCACGACCATGAACTCTGAGCTTCAGAAGCAACACGTGTTGATGGGCGCTTACGATATGGTTGAACATCTTCGTCAACTATATCAAGGACAAGCGCGGCATGAGAGATTTAAGATCTCAAGGGCACTATTTCAGTGCAAGATGTCAGATGGGGCTCCCGTAGGTCCATATGTACTCAAAATGATTGGGTACATAGAAAACCTACAGAGATTGGGATTCCCGCTTGGCCAAGAGCTGGCCACTGACCTAATCTTGCAATCCTTGTCGGAAAGATATAGTCAATTCGTTCTAAACTACAACATGAACGAAATCGACAAGCCACTGCCCGAGCTGCTTAGTATGTTAAGAACTGCTAAGCTGAACCTTAAGAAGGCTAAGCCCCACTCTGTTCTGATGGTTCAGAAACACAAGGGCAAGGGAAAGCCCAAAGGAAAAGGAAAGTCCCAAGCCAAGGGAAAAGGCAAGACACTGAAGCCTAAAGGAGGGCTACCTGCTTCCACTGCCGTCAGACCGGGCACTGGAAGAGGAACTGCAAGATGTACCTGGAAGATCTTAAGAAGAAGCGAAGTGAGACTTCCACTTCAGGTATATATGTTATAGAATCAATCTATCTATTTCTTCATCATGGGTATTAGATACTGGATGTGCTTCTCACATTTGTACTAATGTGCAGGCGCTGAGAAATAGCAGGGCATTGGCAAAGGGCGAGGTGGACCTACGCGTAGGCAATGGAGCACGGGTTGCTGCTGTTGCTATAGGGACTTATTTTCTATCTCTGCCCTCTGGGCTTGTACTAGAGTTGGATGATTATTGTTATGTGCCTGCTTTAACAAAGAACATAATTTCAGTTTCTTGTTTAGACAAGAAAGGTTTCTCTTTTATAATTAAGGACAAATGTTGTTTTGTTTATTTAAAAGATATGTTCTATTGTAGTGCACCTCTGATGAACGGACTCTACATTCTAGACCTTGAAAGCCCTATCTATAACATAAATACCAAGAGGTTCAAGTCAAATGACCTGAACCAAACCTATCTCTGGCACTGTCTCTTAGGTCATATAAATGACAAGCGCTTATCCCAGCTCCATAAGGATGGTTTGCTGGACTCATTTGATTTTGAATCTTATGAGACGTGCGAGTCATGCCTACTAGGCAAGATGACCAAGACTCCCTTTAGTGGGCACAGCGAAAGAGCGACTGATTTGTTAGGACTCATACATTGTGATGTATGTGGCCCTTTCAATGTCGCTCCTAGAGGCGGTTATAGGTACTTCATCACATTTACTGATGACTTCAGTAGATATGGTTATGTGTACTTGATGACACATAAGTCAGAATCCTTTGAAAAGTTCAAAGAATTCAAAAATGAAGTACAGAACTAGCTTGGCAAGAGTATTAAGATATTTCGATTAGATCGAGGTGGAGAATACCTAAGCCATGAGTTTCTTGACTACCTAGCTGAGTGTGGGATTCTATCCTAACTCACTCCTCCTGGAACACCACAGTGGAATGGTGTATCCGAAAGGAGGAATCGTATCCTATTAGTGTAACGCCCCGCCCCTTCTTGCTCAAGCTAACGGGGGTTACTTATTTTTTCTTCTTAAAACTGCGGAAGTCTTATCTATAGTATATTTTTTTTTTCTTTAAAACTTTTTCTTTACTTTTCAAATCATCATCACTAACTACCTATCATATGAGTCACATAACATACTTAACATAAATTTTTAAGCCATAATACTAAAGAGCATGATGAAATGTCATGGAGTCATAAAAGAACGACATAAACATAATTCTTATTAACTAAAAGCAGGTCTTTCTCTTTAGCTGAGTCACTACTACACACGTCCTTCTTGCCCCCTCCTGCTGCTCCCTTAGTACATCCATTCTTTGTCCTTATCTATGGTACAAGGAAAGTAAGCTGTGAGCACTCAAGGCTCAGTAAGATCCTTTCCTACTCACAAAAACCATATAGCATAACTAAAACACCAAGGCATAAAGCATAAAGACAACTCATCATATCATGTATAGAAGCATCATATTATAACATAATCATAAAGTTCATCCTAACATAACATAACATAATCATAAACATTATGGCATATCATGATAAAATCATAAAGTGCATCCCAGCATAACATAATCATGATCATAGCATATCATAACATAATCATAAAGTTCATCCTAACATAACATAACATAATCATAAACATTATGGCATATCATGATAAAATCATAAAGTGCATCCTAGCATAACATAATCATGATCATAGCATATCATAACATAATCATAAGGTTCATCTTAACATAATATAACATAATCATAAACATTATGGCATATCATGATAAAATCATAAAGTGCATCCTAGCATAACATAATCATGATCATAGCATATCATAACATAATCATAAGGTTCATCCTAACATAACATAACATAATCATAGGCATCATGGTATATTGTAACATAATCATAAAGGGTTATGCGAGATGACTTTCAAAAACATGATTCATGCAATAATATATATATACAACATGTCCTTTGAAAACTTATTACATACATACTTAAACATAATCATAACATGATTAGGGCCTCGGCTTGTACCACATACATAAATGCGCGCGTCCTATGTAGGTCCAAGGTAGCAAGTCTTGAACCCTACAAGGCATACATACTAGGCCCGTTTCTTAGTCCATCGACCTAGGGGCACTTAGGAGCTCATCCCTAACGAGGCCCGTTTCTTAGTCCATCGACCCTGGGGTGCTTATGGAGCCCACCCTTGGTACAAGCCATATAAAGTAAAGTAGCATGTCATACATATCATGGTTCTTATTATTTCATGCACATCATATTTCTTATCATATCATACCATCTAGAATTTGGGCACACAGCTCATCATAATGGCATGTAAAATTTGGGCACACAGCACATCATAAATACATGCATAGTTTGGGCACACAGCTCATCATAAATAGCATGCATAATTTGGGCACACAGCTCATCATAAATATCATGCATAAATTGGGCACACAGCTCATCATAAATAGCATGCATAACTTGGGCACAAAGCACAGCATAAGGGTTACCATCATACCTAGATCATAAGTGTACATAATTAAACATAGAAACATAGCAAGTTCTTACCACATCATAAAACATTGCATGTGAGATACATGGAAATCATATTTAGATTCCTAACCCTAATGTCATATAGTAGCCGAATCATATAGTTGTGATTTAGGTAAAAAAACCACATACAAGCATGTGAACCCTAAACCAATATCATATCATATACCATAAGGAAACATCATGAGCATGTTTAGGTAGGGTTCTATGTTTCCTAGGCTTATAAACTCATCATGGCCGAATCTTATCAAGCATTACATTGGATTAAACATCATCATTCAAGCATGTGAACCCTAAACCAATTTCGTAGCAAATATTACAAGGAACATCATGAGCATAATTAGGTTAGGTTCTAAGTTTCCTAGTCCCTTAAACATGATTGTGGCCGAAACTTGTAAGGCTTGAATCTAGGGTTCAAGTGTCATAAAAGCATGAGAACCCTAAACAAATTTCATAGCAATTATTTCAAGGAACAACATGAGCATAATTAGGTTAGATTCTAAGTTTCCTAGGCCATTAAACATGATTGTGGCCGAAACTTGTAAGGCTTGAATCTAGGGTTCAAGTGTCATAAAAGCATGAGAACCCTAAACAAATTTCATAGAAATTATTTCAAGGAACAACATGAGTATAATTAGGTTATATTCTAAGTTTCCAAGGCCCTTAAACATGATTGTGGCCGAAACTTGTAAGGCTTGAATCTAAGGTTCAAGTGTCATAAAAGCATGAGAACCCTAAACAAATTTCATAGCAATTATTTCAAGGAACAACATGAGCATAATTAGGTTAGATTCTAAGTTTCCTAGGCCCTTAAACATGATTATGGCCGAAACTTGTAAGGCTTGAATCTAGGGTTCAAGTGTCATAAAAGCATGAGAACCCTAAACAAATTTCATAGCAATTATTTCAAGAAACAACATGAGCATAATTAGGTTAGGTTCTAAGTTTCCTAGGCCTTTAAACTTGTTGTGGCCGAAAGTTTATGGGCGTGAACTCAAGTTCTAACCTCACTATAACATGAGCATGTCATATTAATTTCATAACTTGTCTTAAGGATGATCATGGCATGATTAGTTTAGGTTTAACCATTTTCTAGGCCCCTATTCCTATCATGGCTGAATACTTAGGAGCATGGAATAAAATTCATTCATCATATAGGCATGAGTATATCATGTTAACAACTTTCTCATCATGAAGTACTTATCATAAAACAAAAAAAGGAGCATGCTTGGTTTGAGTCTCAACTTACCTATCTCCTTTATTCATGTTTGGCCGAGAGTCTAAGGGTATGACTCCAAGTTCTAATCAAACATTCTAGCATATAAACCTTAGATAAATCCCTACTTTAAGATACATGTTACAAGAAGCATATTGAGCATGTCAAGATTTAGGTTTTTACATTTCCTAGGTCCTTCTTTTTGGTCTTGTCTTGGCCAAAAATTTCATGAAGGTATCCTAGGTTTTTAGACAACCAAATCTCATAGAAAATACACAAGCTATTGTACCACAGGTGAGGGAAACTTACATCCTTTCGCTTGTGGTTTTTCTTAAGGAAAAAGGTATCCTAACAAGAGAGCTTCTTCTTCTTGTACCTCCTTTTGCTTCTCTTGCTTGGAAGGGATGGATCTTGAAGGATTCTTCTCTAAACTTAGTTTTCTTGGAGAGAAACTTAGCTTAGCTTTCGGAATAAGGAGAGGGAAGGGCTCTTGGTTTTGGTGAGAATGAAGAAGGAGAAGGAAGGAGGAAGAAAAAAGAATTAAATCCCTTGTTTTTCTTCTCCCAATCCTATTTATTCCTAGGTAAATGAAACATGTCTTCATTCATTCCCTCAATTCCTCTTTTCCCTCATTCCTTTAATTCCCATGAAAATAGAGAGAGGGAGGGAAGTGGGCAATTTATCTTTTGCTTGCTTCTTCTCTTTACCATGAGGAAGAGGAGGTAAGCAACTTGGTTTTCTCTTGCTCTCTTGTTTAGTGTTCTTTTATTTTCTTCTCATATTTAACTAAATTTTTATTCCTTTCTATCCATAAATTATTCATTATTCTAGTGGTTATCATACATCAATTTATCTCCATTATTTGTGGGAGGTTCAAGGTTCAATCCTTGACCTCACCTCTTCTTATTCTATTTTTGGTTTCTATTTTCCCTTTTTCTCTTATCCTTTTTATTTCTATGCTCTAAAGAAAAATAATACCCATATACTTATCTTATAATTTCGTGGGTGTTACAATTAGATATGGTATGATCTATGATGAGTCACACAGATCTTCCGACATTCTTTTGGGGCTATGCTCTAGACAGGGCAGCTTTTATACTCAACCGAGTTCCATCCAAGGCCGTGATAAAGACACCATATAGGATATGGACTGGGAGAGATGCCCAGGTGTCTTTCATGAGGATTTGGAATTGTGAGGCTTACGTTCGACGTCAAGTCTCAGACAAGTGCTACTTTATTGGATATCCAAGGAAACTAAGGGATATTACTTCCACATTCCTAGTCAGCACAAGGTAGTTGTGGCAAAGACTTGGGTCTTTCTAGAAAGGGACTTTATTTCTAGAAAGACTAGTGGGAGTACGTTCGATCTTGAAGAAGTTCAAGATGCGGACCATAGCACTGAAGCCTCGATGGAAGTTGAACTGGAACCACAAAGTGTTGTGGATGATGTTGTTCCACAAAGAGTTGAGGAACAACAACCAGTTTAAGTAGACATACCTCTTCGCAGGTCTGATAGGGTACGTCGTCAGCCTGAGAGATACTCATTTGTCTTATCTGACCATGATGACATTGTGCTCATAGAGGATGAGCCTACCACCTATCAGGAAGCTGTGATGAGACCAGATTCTGAGAAATGGCTAGAGGCCATGAGATCCGAAATGGAATCCATGTACACCAACCAAGTATGGACTTTGGTTGATCCACCTGAAGGGGTAAAACTCATTGGGTGTAAGTGGGTCTTTAAGAGAAAGACTGACATGGATGGACTTATCTATAAGGGTTTCTTGGTAGCTAAAGGTTTCAAGCAGATTCATGGTATTGACTATGATGAAACCTTTTCTCTAGTAGCGATGTTTAAGTTCATTCGGATCATGCTTGCTATTGCAGCTTACCATGACTATGAGATATGGCAGATGGATGTCAAAACCGCATTTCTGAATGGAAACCTAATCGAGGATGTGTACATGACACAACCTGAGGGTTTTGTAGATCCACAGCATACTAGCAGAGTATGCAAGTTGCATAGGTCCATTTATGGACTAAAGCAAGCTTCTCGTAGCTGGAATCTTCGATTTTATGATGCAATCAAACAGTTTGGTTTCATCAAGAACGAAGATGAGCCTTGTGTCTACAAGAAGGTTGTAGGAGACATATAGTTGTCTTCCTCATATTGTATGTGGATGACATACTACTCATTGGAAAGGACATCCCTTTGCTTCAGTCTGTCAAGACCTGGCTAGGGAGTTGCTTCTCAATGAAGGACTTAGGTGAGGCATCCCGCATTCTAGGGATACAGATCTATAGAGATAGATCTAAGAGATTGCTTGGCCTAAATCAGAGTACATATATTGACAAGGTACTCCTTCGGTTTGCCATGCAGAACTCCAAGAAGGGATTTCTGCCGATGTCACATGGCATGAGTCTTTCGAAGACTCAAGGTCCCTCTTCTAGAGAGGAGAGAGACCGCATGGATCAGATCCCTTATGTCTCAGCCATAGGATCTATCATGTACGCCATGCTATGTACTCGACCTGATGTCTCATATGCTTTGAGCATGACGAGCAAATACCAGTGAGATCTAGGTGAAAGTCACTAGATAGTGGTCAAGAATGTTCTTAAGTACTTAAGAAGGACTAAAGAATATTTCTTGATATATGGAGGCAATGATGAGCTAGCTGTAAAGGGTTACAGTGATGCCAGCTTCCAGACCGATCAGGATGATTATCAATCGCAGTCAGGGTTCGTATTTTGCATAAATGGTGGTGCTGTGAGCTGGAAGAGTTCGAAGCAGGACACAATAGCTGATTCTACGACAGAGGCCGAGTACATTGCTGCATCAGAGGCAACAAAGGAGGCAGTTTGGATCCGCAATTTCATCACTAAACTTGGGGTGGTTCCTAGTATCACTGACCCTATTGAGCTCTATTGTGACAATAATGGAGCTATAGCACAGGCTAAGGAACCTCGCTCACACCAGTGGACCAAACACATACTACGGCGCTTCCATCTCATTTGAGAGATTATCGAGAGAGGAGATGTGAAGATATGCAGAGTACCTACAGAGGCTAACATCGCAGATTCCTTGACCAAGGCTTTGGCATAGAGGAAGCATGATGGTCACACTAGGTCATTGGGGCTTAGAAACTACACTGATTGACACTAGTGCTAGTGGGAGATTGTTAGTTAGAGCCCTAGAGCCAATCATTTGATGATCGTATTATGGATTTGTTGTATCATATTCTTATATAAATAAAGGCATTTGTTTTGGTTATTATACTTACTTGTATTGGTGCCAAATAAACTAAGTATAATAGCGTCCTTGAGTAGAAGGTTCTCACCTATATCAATCTGTTAGTTGAACCGATAGTGAGATGATATAGGGAACACTACTCTTAATCATTCCTAGTCGAGTATTAACATTTAGGGACAATGTTAATGCAATAAGACTAGCATATAGGTCAACTCAATGACTTGATCTCACAAGTCATGGATATAGAGATATCAAGTTGACACATGGGTATGCATTGGAGAATGTATACTGAATGACCCGCCATGAGAAAGTATCATGGATCATTATATGAGTGTCATATACTTTCTCATGAGGCTATTAGTATGACTACTAGTCCTTAGACCTGAAGTCACCATGGATCCCTACATAAGGAGTTATGTACTTTGGTTTTGTCAAACGTCACCCGTAACTAGGTGGACTATAAAGGCGATTACTGGGTATGTAACGAATTATGCAGAGGGATGTGAGTGATGTAGATGGGATCTATCCCTCATATATGACGGGAGTGACATCGATATTCTTGATAGAGTGAGACCACGAAGTGCATGGCCATGCCCAAATGAGTCAATATGAGATATTGAGCTCATTTGATTTAGTGAGTCTACTTGGAGTTCAAGATTTAGATTGATTAGAGGATGACACGGTCTATGCCTCACATTGATCAATCTAGATGTCTAGGATAGAAGGACACTTGTCATATATTGTGAGGAGTCATAATTAGTAGTCACAAGGTGATGTTGGATCTCAACATTCTTGTAACTTGGGTAGTAATGATGTGTTGCTAGATACCGCTCATTACTTATGCTCCTAAATGGGTTTAGGGGCATTGCCAACGTTACAAGAACCTATAGGGTCACACACTAAGGACAATTAGATGGAGATTAGGTTCATATGATGAACCAAGAGGATTAGATTCATGTGATGAATCAAATTAGATTAAGAGTAATCCTAATTGGGCTAATTGAGTTAGACTCAATTTGATTCATGTGTTCAATGAGTCTAATTTAGATTATGACTCATTGAATCAATTTAATTAAATGAATTAGATTCATTATATTAAATTGGCTTGAATTAAATGGTTGGATTAGATCAACCATGAGAGAGATTAAGTCATGTTTTGTAAAGCCCGAAAATTCTCAAAACTGTTTTAGAAATATAGTATGATTTTTCTGGAATTTTTAGATATTTTTCCGGAATTTTCCGAGTAGCGGAAGTAACAAAAATAATTAGAACCGCAAAATAGCTTAGGCGGGAATCGAACCCGAGACCTATGGTTTCGAGATAATGTCAGTAATCGGTTGAACCCAGTAGGGCCGTGCTGAAAGGAAAGGGAATCAGGTACATTTATAGTTGGGTTGGCCGAATTAATCACTTGATTTAAATAGGAAGATTAATAGGGTGAAGAGTTATTGGGTTTTATTTTCACCGTGACCTATTCCTCTTCCAAAACTTCACCGCCGCCCACACCTCCTCTTCCTCCTCTCTCGGCGCCCAAGCCCAAGGACCATCGGGTCATCTTCCGGCGACGACTCCAACACGAAAGAGGTTCTTCTCCGCGAGAGGAACGCGAAGACGTGATCGGATCGTCGAGAAGGTCATCTCCACCGGAATTCTAGCGAAAGGAATTGTAAGAAAATTAGCGTACGAGGTAAGAAACCCCTCACCTGCAGTATAATAGCTCCGGTTGGTTTCCTACGCATTAGTTTTAGCTATATGCAGGTTTTTCCGGCACATAGGGTATGTTTAAACCCTCCTCGAGGATTTAGGGATCTAGTTGAACACCTCTAGACGGGTCGGACACGTTGTTCTCCTTTAGTTGGAGATTCTAGACGTTGTCGGGTGCCTAGAGGTGATCTCCCTATTAGAGGAGAGAGTTGGAGCACACCAAGTGTTCGGTAAAATGTTAGTGTAGCTAAATACCACCTCAGTTATGTTTAATAGCTCAATTAAATGCATTAGAGGCATTTAAACCAGCACATTAGTTTAGTTCAGTTTTATGGGACTACGGTCCAATGGGTGGGCTCCCACAGTCGCCTCTAGGTTCAGATAACCTAGCTCTAGGTTCAGATAACCTAGAAACAGCATGTTATATCAATTAGCTATAGATATCAGTATTTTATTTTCAGTGGCACTGTACTGGATTAGATATCCATTGGGTTGGACTCCCACAGTCGTCCCTAGGTTCAGATAGCCTAGACAACCCTGCTAAATTCGGGACTTGCAACCCCGGGTCTAGTAGGGATGCGCGCACAACAAGTACAGTTGCCGGGCCCAACAGCATGTTTAGTATTTTCACTTATTACGTATTAAATTTCAAAACTCAAAATCAGTTATGCTAGTTGAGTTTGTTTCCAGTTACAGATTCAGTTTCAGTTAGTTTAGCCTATATTCAGTTCAGTGTTCTTTGGGTTGCTTTGCCATGATTCAGTGCTTATGTCATGCTTATATGTTATGCCTTATGATTTCAGTATACCATGTCTTAGTAAGTTCAGTGCATATTTTCAAATAGCATGATTTAAAAGCATACTGCATCGAATGCATGATTTTGTGAGGTAGATGGTTTCTTACTAAGCTTTAAGCTTACAGATTCTATTTTTCCTTATACTGCAGATAAAGGTAAAGGAAAGATGGACTAGCGGAGGCTGGAGGTCAATGCATTGATAAGGATGTGTGTGGATGGAACCTGGAAGAAGATCTTAGGGAACCTTAGCAAGCTTTATTTCAAACATTAGAACTTTTCAGTGTTTCTTTTTATCATCTTGCACTTTAGTATGTTATTCATTACGAATTAGTTAACCATGCACTTTATTATGCTTAGAACACCTCTTTTATGTTGTTAGAATGTTAGTTGTTGTCATTAGAGTGTTTCTTGGTCATTTTAGTACTTGTAATGTGGTTGAGGCACGAAACAGTGCTGAAATCAGACATTTGGCATGAAATCAGTAACTCGAATCGATCAGCTGATCGATTCGAGGGTTTCCAATCGATCAGCTGATCGATTGGGCAATCTGCTCCGCGAACAGTAGGCCTTTGGATCGATCAGTCGATCGAGTTCTGGGATCGATCACCGGATCGATTGATCAACCTGGATCGATCAGCCGATCGATCCAAATTATCGTCCCGGCCACAGTAGCATGCTGGATCGATCACTGGATCGATCCAACTTATGTCCCGCATACAGTTGCCGGCTGGATCGATCACTGGATCGATCCGACTATTCCAATCGATCCGTGGATCGATTGGGAGGTCTGGTATCAGCATGGAAGTGTCTAAGTCCAGTTCCTTGGCCATGGGGAAGGTAAGACATGTTATGAGTAGTTAGTTACCTTCCTTAGCATGTATAGAACCAAGAAATGTCAGTGTTTTAGTGAAATTTTAATTAGTACAGCTTCCGCATCTAGACTTACTAAATAGTCAGGGAATAGTTTAGCACAGCATAATGTGACGATCAGCCTTACAGCCTAGTGGTAGAAGGCGGGTCGTTACATGTTTGACTTGACTTGAGAGGAAGAGGAAGAGTCAAGTTTGACTTGACTTTATGCCATATCATTTGTGACTTGGCATTAAGTGGCCAATGATGATGTGCCACATCATCTTGTTTAGCACATGTTTGTGCCACCTCATGGAGGTTACATATTCCCTCTTTAATGGCCACTTAATGCAAAATGGGGGTTACACTTGAATGTTTTGGCCGGCCACTTTTGTGGTGAATGAGGAATTCATTTTTATATTCAAGGCAATTCATATCATCTTCTTCCTCCTAGAGCTCTCTCTTCTTGCTCTTCCTCTCCTCATCTTGCCGAACCCTACTAAGGTGCAAGCACACTTTAGTTTGGTGATCTCCTTCTTTTGTTCGTGTGGATACTTCTAGAGGCTTTTCTACTTTGACAATCTTGAGATCCGGCACCTTGGACGAGCGGGATTCGCGAAAGGCGCACATCAAGGGTAAACTCTTAACATATAGTTCTAGTGTAGATCTATAGGTTGGTAAACTCATACTCGTAATTTTGTTTTCGAAAGTTTTTACTTCTCACGGATCCGTGGCTAGGGGTTTCGGGGTTTCCACGACACGAAAAGCTGTTTTCGTGGCCCGAAAAACCCAACATTCTCATCCCTCGGATACACCGTGCATGTCTTTCTTGCTCTACAGGTGTACTCATTCATAGTTCCGCGTACCTTGGATATACTGAGCTTGTTAACTCGCTTTCCATGTCAACTTTCTCATTCACTATATTTTCTGCTCGACTTCTTGTGTTCCTATATCGTTACACACTTAGACACAGGGTATCAAATACACAGGGTATAACTT
Organism: Zingiber officinale; assembly: GCF_018446385.1. Taxonomy (NCBI): domain Eukaryota; kingdom Viridiplantae; phylum Streptophyta; class Magnoliopsida; order Zingiberales; family Zingiberaceae; genus Zingiber; species Zingiber officinale. Next base: position 68,360,899 of record NC_055988.1, on the reverse strand, counting down.
AACTCGGTTGATCATATCAAAACTATCCCGAGGTAGTTATAATTTTTTCCTTTTTGATGTGCATCATCCCGAGTTATGGTTAGGGCAATCAAACAAGAAATATGATTTATAAAAAAACATAAGTTAAAGAGTTAAATATTGCAATTAAGTGTAACAAAGAAAATTACAAATTATAAATTATACATAATAAATATTTTCAAGAAAGAAAATTTCAAACTCCCTCTTAACTAAAACCCCTATAAGTTCTCTCCCTTTGGTCATATCGAAAAAAATAATGGAAAATAAGATAGAAAAATTCAAAAAAAAGTTCTAAGTGCTATATATAGATTATCCAAGGTTGTGTCTTTTTTTTATGAAAATTATTTTGCAACTAAAATATTTTTCAAGAATTAAGCATCATTTTTCCAAAAATAATTTGAAAATTATTTTTAAGTTTTCAAAAATCCTAAAAATTTTTGTCAATGGCAAACAGAACTATGCCAATCACAATAAAAATTTTAATAATGAAACTATTTTTATTTTATCCAAAATAAATATTTTTGCATAAAAATATTTATTTTTGAAATTAAACATTTAAAAATAGATTTTAACTTCTAAAAATGTGTCTAATTTTTTGAACATGGAAAATATAATTTTTATCTACAAAAAATATAAGTTTTTCAAAATTCAATATCCAAGATATTTTTAATTTTTAAATTTTAATTCTCATTAAATATTTCATGAAAAACTAAGTAAAAGTCGAAATTTTTTGAAAATTTTTTTATTGACAGATACCATCTTTATTTATCATAGAAAACATATTACGTAGAAAAATTGAATAGAATGGATACAAAGAATTAGTTTTGTTGATACATTTCATAATTCAACAAATTATTTCTAGAATGCACATAAAAATTAATTTAATAAATTAGAACATATTTTAGATTCCAAAATAAATTATAGCCTACTGGATTAATTAAATATTTTTGTAGAATATCAGTTTTTGTAACTTTTCCTATTTGACACATATGATTTCTTAAATGTTAGTTTAGTTCTCCATAATTTCTAAAATTAAAAATTTGAATAGTATTTGAATTTAAGTAGGCAAAATTCATTTTTAATTTCAATGTTTCTATTTCTTCATTTAATTTAGCATTTTCAACTTTAAGTTTATCAAAATGTTCTTGTAAACATGCATAGTTTTTCTTTGCATCAATATATTTTGTCATAGTTGTTAATAAAGTTCAAGATAGCATTTTAATAGCTTCGTAAATTTGATATGAAGGAAGGTGACGTACCTCACTTACCTTATCAAACTCATAGGTAGATACTTCCCTTTCATTGATGCTCTCTTCCGATGTAGCTTCGTCATCTTCTTCTTGTGGCTAGGCATTAGTACTAGTCTGACATATTATTCTATCTCAGACTCGGATGATAATGATTCGCTCCATGTTGATTTGAGGTTTTTGTGCTTGGACATTCTTGACCTTTTTTCCTTTACTTTTCCTTTTCTTTTTAATCTTGGGCAGTTTGTTGTTGCAGGAAGCACCAGATAATCAAATCCAAGTATTGATAATAGCAAAGTGTTCAAAGTTAAGGGTTATTGTGGTTCTAATAAGCTTGACTGAGTGTGCAGGAAAGCCCTAAATGAGTTTAGATAAGGTAAAAGTCCTACTGAATACTAGGTAAGTTGAAATTCCTAGTTGTGGCTAGATAAGGAAATCCTGGTTGGAGGGGTTGGGCGGATGTCTTAGAAGAGTGAAGACATCAGACAAAAAATCCTACGAGTCAAGGATAGTAGGTGAAAGTCCTGAGGTCATGGGCACTAGGAGGAAGATTGGACGAGTTGGGGATAAAACATCTAGCGAAAAGTCCTAAAGTCTCGGGTGTTGAGCAAAAGTCCAAATGGTCTGGAAGATTGGTTTGACATTAGTAAAACTATCCTAAGAGGAGTAGGTGAAGATGTGTTCCCCATTATGGGAACAGTATGCATCATTTCGACCTAGGGTTTCATAGGAAATTTGAAATTCAGAACTAGACAGTCCTGAGACTGTCAAATTAATTAATTAATACTATCTTAGTATGCTAACTTTGTTTTGTAGGGAATCTTTAGTATTTGGACTAACATGTTTTGAAGGAGCTAAAATACACAAGTCAGCCTCGGGTGAACAGTTCTCAAGGCACCTTAGAGCCACTCAAAGATGTCTCAGAGCTACGCGAAGGTGCCATGGATAGGGTGGAGGCACCCTCTATTGGTTGCTACTCGGAAAACCTAGAGGTTCCACTGTACAAAAATTTTGTACAAAGGTCTGAACCTTTTCCTAGCTACCATGTGTTCTTTTAAATTAAATTTTGGATCGCCTGCGGAACTTAACACGTTTGATCCAAAACTAAATCTATTCGTTCTTTTAGATTTTGACTTGGGTCTCCTGCGGAACATAACACGTTCGACCCAAATCACCTTAAGTTATTAATTCCATTAAATATTAATTTCCATAATTGGTTCCCAGTACTGACGTGGCGAGGCACACGGCCTTCTTGGATATGGGAGCAACCACCACCGACTAGACAAAACCTTTTATAGAAAGTTAATATTTAATTTCCTAAAATAACTTTTGGTTAACCGAAAAGAACAATCAAATCACAAGGAAAAATAAAACAAAAGAACACAACTTCGAAAAACATATTCGAAATACTAGAACGTAAGCCTCTTGTATTTGGTATTATTTCCATAAATAACTAGTATGATGCGGAAAGGAAAAATTACTAGTTATACCTTCTAGAAAGACCTCTTGATCTTCTACCGTATTCCTCTTCTAACTTCGGACGCTGTGTGGGCAACGATCTTCCGAGATGAGAAACCACCAACCACCTTCTTCTCCTCCTAGCTAGGTTCGGCCAACAATAAGGAAGCTTCACCAAGGAAGAAGATCAAAACACCAACCAAGCTCCAAGAGATGCTAGCTTTCTCTCCTTCTTCTTCTTCTCCAAGTAGTATCCGGCCACCACAAGAGCTCCAAGGGGAGAGAGAGGTTCGGCCACCACAAGAGGAAGAGAAGGAGAGGATGATGATGGCCGGCCACACCAAGGAACAAAAGAGGGAGAGAAATAATAGAGGGTTGTCTCTCATGAAGGCACCCTCACCCTTACTTTTATATTCCTTGGCCTAGGAAAATTAGGAAATTTAATTACAATAAAATTTCCTTAATTTCCTTGACATGATTTAATTGAGAAAAATAAAATAAAATTTCCCCAATTAAACTATAATGGCCGGCCACCACATGGAGAAATAAATTAGACAAGTTTTAATCAACAAATTAAAACTTCCTAATTTGTTTCCGGAAATTTTAAAATTAAAATTTCTCTTCAAAAATCTCTTCATGGTTGATAAAAAGAAATTTCCATAATTTTTATTTTACAACATGTGAATAATTTTTAAAGAGAAACTAAAATATCTCACCAATCTACAAATAAGGAAAGAGATCTAATCTCTTTCTTTAATCTTTTGTAGATCTTTTACAAGAGAGATATTTTAATTTTAATTCTCTTTAATAAATTATATCTTCCACATAATAAAAATTAAAATTAAAATCCTTTTTAATTTAATATGGCCGGCCCCTATAGCTCGGGTTCAAGCTAGGGCCGGCCACACCAATTTATGCTTAGGCCGGCCCTAGCTTGGTTCCCAAGCTAGCTTGGCCGGCCCTTATTAGGTGGGTATAGAAAGTGGGTATAGGTGGGTATAGTACTCTATAAATAAAAGGCTACGATAGGGACCGAGAGGAGGAATTGGTTTTGGTCTCCCGATAAAATTAAGCATCCCGTGTTCGCCCCGAACACACAACTTAATTTTATCAATAATTATTCATTCCACTAGAGAACTATTATTGAACTACCGCACCAATCACAAATTACATTTTTGGGCTCCTTCTTATTATGAGTGTGTTAGTCTCCCTGTGTTTAAGATATCGAATGTCCACTAATTAAGTGAGTTACTGACAACTCATTTAATTAATATCTTAGTCCAAGAGTAGTACCACTCAACCTTATCATCATGTCGGACTAAGTCCACCTGCAGGGTTTAACATGACAATCCTTATGAGCTCCTCTTGAGGACATTATCAACCTAGTATCTCTAGGACACAGTTTCCTTCTATAATCAACAACACACACTATAAGTGATACCATTTCCCAACTTATCGGGCTTATTGATTCATCGAACTAAATCTCACCCACTGATAAATTAAAGAAATAAATATCAAATATATGTGCTTGTTATTATATTAGGATTAAGAGCACACACTTCCATAATAACCGAGGTCTTTGTTTCTTTATAAAGTCAGTATAAAAGAAACGACCTCAAATGGTCATACTCAATACACTCTAAATGTACTAGTGTAATTATACAATCAAGATAAACTGATACCTAATTACACTACGACCTTCTAATGGTTTGTTCCTTTCCATTTTGGTCGTGAGCTACTTTTTATAATTTATAAGGTACTGATAACATCATCTTCTGTATGTGACACCACATACTATGTTATCTACAATATAAATTAATTGAACAACTACAACTAAATGTAGATCATTTGACCAAATGTGATTCTTTATTCATAATGAATGTTTACAAAGCTTAGGCTTTCAGTATACACTCCAACAATCTCCCACTTATAATAATGACTAAGCTGCCATATCTTCTACCATACATCTGATTCCCATTCCCTCCACATGCCGATCGAAAGCTTTCGCTGGAAGGGCCTTAGTGAAAGGATCTGCCAGGTTATCCGCTGATGCAATATTGGCGATGACAACTTCTCCTCGCTTCACGATATCTCGTATCAGGTGGTACTTGCGCTCTATATGTTTACTTGCCTTATGAGCTCATGGTTCCTTCGAATTTGCAACTGCACCGCTATTATCACAATAAATTGTGATGATTTTGGGCAAACTAGGAATCACATCTAAGTCCATTAGAAAGTTCCTGATCCATACTGCTTCTTTAGCTGCCTCAGAGGCTGCTACATACTCAGCTTCCATGGTTGAGTCCAAAACGCATTTCTGCTTAACACTCCTCCATGAAATGGCTCCACCTCCTAAAGTAAACACATAGCCTGATGTAGACTTACTGTTGTCTCTATCTGATTGGAAATCTGAATCCGTGTAACCCACAGGGAGCAAATCATCTGCTTGATAAACTAGCATATAATCTCTAGTCCTTCTCAGGTACTTTAATATATGCTTTACCGCAGTCCAATGTCCTTGTCCAGGGTTACTCTGATATCTGCTGACCATGCCCACGGCAAAACAAATATCAGGTCTCGTACATAGCATTGCATACATAAGGCTTGCTACAGCTGAAGCATAAGGAATTGCTTTCATGTCTTCTATCTCCTTTAATGTCTTTGGAGACATCTCTTTAGATAGAGCTATTCCATGCCTAAAAGGTAAGAAACCTTTCTTGGAATCTTGTATGCTAAAACAAGCAAGGATTGTATCTATATATGAAGCTTGGGACAGACACAACATTCTTTTCTTGCGATTCCTTATTACTTTGATCCCAAGAATGTGTGCACACTCTCCTAAGTCCTTCATATCAAATTTTTTGGACAACCATACCCTTACGTCTGATAATACCTTGACATTGTTGCCAATTAACAAAATATCATCTACGTATAGTACAAGAAATACCACCACGTTTCCGTTACACTTCTTATCCGGACTTTGAATAAATCCATATGACTGGATTACTTCATTAAACCGGATGTTCCAAGATCTTGAAGTTTGCTTTAGTCCATAAATGGACCGATTGAGCTTGCACACTAGATGCTCTTTGCCTTTTTCAATGAACCCTTCTGGTTGCTTCATATGGATGTTCTCTTCAAGACTTCCATTAAGGAAAGCTGTCTTGACATCCATTTGCCAAATCTCATAATTCATATGAGCAGTAATGGATAAGAGTATCCGGATAGACTTAAGCATGGCTACCGGTGAAAAGGTTTCCTCATAATCGATTCTCTCTTTCTTAGTATACCCTTTCGCAACAAGCCTAGCTTTGAAGTTTCTACCTTCCCGTCTATCCCTCTTTTCCTTTTGTAGATCCACTTGCATCCAACGGCTTTTACACCATCAGGTGGTTCTACAAGCTCCCAGACCTTATTAGAGTACATAGACTCTATTTCAGAATTCATCGCCTTTTGCCAAGATGCTGCATCTATATCTTGGAGTGCTTCGTCATATGTTCGAGGATCAGGTTCATGTTTACCCGGGATCAAGTCCGAAGACTCTCCCAAAAACATGAATCTCTCAGGCTGCCTTACAACCCTCCCACTACGACGAGGCACTATCTGTGGTTGTGTATCATGTGTGACACGTGTTGCAGTCTCTTGTGGTACTTCATCTTGTACTGTTGGTACTGAAGTGGACGTGTCCTCTCTAAGTTCTTCTAAAACAACTTTACTACTGGGCTTGTGATCCATTATATAGTCTTCTTCTAAAAACTGGGCATTGGTGCTAACAATGACCTTCTGATCTTTAGGACTATAAAATAAACCTCCTTTCGTTCCTTTGGGATATCCCACAAACACGCGAACTTCTGTACGAGATTCTAACTTATCAGCATCTGGTTTTAGCACATGTGCTAGACTACCCCAAATCCGAATATGTCTTAGATTGAGTTTTCGCCCATTCCACAATTCTATGGGAGTAGAAGAAACTGATTTAGAAGGTATTAAGTTCAGAATGTATACTGCTGTTTCCAGAGCATATCCCCAAAACGAATTTGGTAATTCTGAATAACTCATCATTGATCTAACCATCTCCATAAGGGTCCTATTCCTTCGTTCCGCTACACCATTCTGTTGGGGTGTTCCAGGTGCAGACAATTGGGATTGAATCCCGACCTCTGATAAGTAATTCCTAAACTCTCCTAAGAGGTATTCGCCACCACGATCAGATCGTAGTGTCTTGATACTTTTACCTAATCATTTTTCCACATCAGCCTTGTATTCTTTGAACTTATCAAAGCACTCGGACTTGCGGCGCATTAGGTAAATATATCCGTATCTTGAATAATCATCTATGAAAGAGACAAAATATTCAAAACCTCCTCTTGCCTGGACAGATATAGGACCACACAAATCAGAGTGAACCAATTCTAACACTTCTTTGGCTCTATACCCCTTGGCCTTAAAAGCCCTCTTGGTCATTTTACCTTCCAAGCAAGATTCACAAGTTGGAAAATTTTCCAACTCTAATGAACCCAAAAGTCCATCGGCCATAAGCCTCTGAATCCTACTTAAGTTAATATGACCAAGCCTTAGATGCCAAAGATATGCTTGGTTCATTTCTGAAGGTTCTTTTCTTTTATTAGAGTTAGAAGATAAGTTATAAATTTCCATGTTTTGCTTTGTGGGAGAATTTAGATTTAAAATATACAAATTGCCAACTAATGTACCAGAACAGATAATCACTTTATTTCTCTTAATAACTACATCGTTACTAAAGGAAACTGAATATCCATCTAAAAACAATTTAGAAACTGAAATTAAATTCTTTCTAAAACTGGGTACATAAAGGCAATTTCTTAAAATCAAATTTCTATTTCTACTAAAAGATAAGTAGACGTCTCCCACTGCAACAGCTGCCACCTTAGTAGCATTGCCCATGTAGACGGTAATCTCTCCTTCAGATAGTCGTCGGGTTTCCTGGAACCCCTGCAGGGAATTGCAGACATGATCAGTGGCTCCCGTATCTACACACCAGGTGCTGGTAGATAACACCGCTAAACATGTTTCAACAACTAGAGCATGAGATATACCTTTGTTTTGGTTCCTACGAGGACAATCCGCCTTCCAATGTCCTGCCTGCTTGCAGATGAAGCACTTGCCCTTCGGCTTCTTCACTCCAGCTTTAAATCCCGTACTCTGAGATTTATTCACTTTCTTTACTGAACCAGCTTGTTTCTTCTTCTTCTTTCCTCTCGGTTTAGAAGTAGAACCATTTTCAGCATAGTGAATTTGAGCATTGTGATGAAATAATCCTTCTACTGCTTGAAGTTCTGTCAGTAATTCCGCTAATGAATAAATCCTCTTATTCATATTATAGTTCAGGCGGAATTGCTTAAAACTTCTAGGTAGCGTTTGGAGGATCATATCGATCTGGGTTTCCCCATCAATTTCTCCTCCAAGGATCTGTATCTCGTTCAGATAAGCCATCATCTTTAGGATATGATCCCTTACAGGAGTACCCTCTTGCATGGTGGCTGTCATTATCTTTCTCATAGCTTCTTGTCTAGAAGCCCTATCCTCATGACCAAAGAGTTCCTTGAGATTGTTCATAATATCATAAGCTATTGGTAAATCTTGATGCTGATGTTGCAATACATTTGACATTGAAGCCAAAATGTAACACCGCGCCATCTCATCTGCTTTTATCCATTTCCTATGATATTCAATCTCCTCTTGGGTAGATTCACCAGTAGGTGCTTCAGGGCAAGGCTCAGTCAGTACAAATTTATAGCTTTCAGCAGTAAGAACAATGTCCAGGTTCCTTTTCCAATCTATGTAATTAGGTCCAGTAAGTCTATTCTGTTGAAGTATGATGGACAGTGGGTTGAAAGTCATCCTAAGAATCACAAATAATTTTTGGTCAGAACTCTAAATTTAGAATAATATTGATTCCTCAAACAATACTATTTTAAATTAACCAACACCTCAAAACACCGTGAAATTTGTATGCCACGTTAGTGTGGACGTATACAAATTCAACATTTGTAAAAGGAGGGTCTTAACCCATTAATTTTATTATCTTGTCAACCTAACTTTTTGACAAATAAAATTAATACTTGGTGTCTTTTGGTCACACAAATACTAGCAGTGACTCCGATGGGGAGGATACTATTAGATGTGTCTAAGTGTATACCATTACTTGACACTAAGTCCATTAATAAGATTATGCCCCTTCCGTTGGGGAAGATCACACGCTCTTAATTAACTTCCTATAGTCATCCAAAAATGGAAGTCTGTTCTAGTGATCCACAAACAAGCTCATCCGTTATGGAGGAAGGCACTCAGAGCCAACGCGCAAGCTTGTTTGCATCACTTACAAACCAGTAATGGAGACCATGGGATTTATTTAAAAATCCCTCTCCCACTTAGTTATTTATAAATGAGGAATTTTAACTATGCTAGCCTACTAAACTTGTAAACTAACATGCACACACAGCACAATATAAAAGCAATAAATAGAAAATCTAATTTTCAACTATTATGGCTTTTATTTCTAGTTGTCTTCCGTGTGTTGTCATCCCAAGCTGCTGCCATATTTGGCCATCGCCACCGGGTCTAGCTGTCGCATCCATCTTGCTCCTAGTTCCGCTGCGCCTCTGGCCCTTAGAAGGTTCCACACTTTGCAAGATTCGATCCGCGACATAAATAGAATTTTACATTTTTGATCCTATATTCCATAAAAGGAATGTACATGTATCTAGATCAAAAATAAAATCCTAATAAAACTAAATACAGCTCCTGCTGTATTTTAATACAATCATGCACACACATATAAATGCCCTTGACATGTCCAAGGGTCCAATCACACACATAATAACTAAAAGCCATAATAGTTCGATACTGCATCCACAAAGTTAGCATATCCTACTATTAACCTGCCTAAATTATGTATGACACGTGCATAATTAACCTAATACCAAATACACAGAGGCAAAACCCTAGCTCTGATACCAATTGTTGGTTGCTAGTCGGAAAACTTAGAGGTTCCACTGTACAAAAATTTTGTACAAAGGTCTGAACCTTTTCCTAGCTACCATGTGTTCTTTTAAATTAAATTTTGGATCGCCTGCGGAACTTAACACGTTTGATCCAAAACTTAATCTATTCTTTCTTTTAGGTTTTGACTTGGGTCTCCTGCGGAACTTAACACGTTCGACCCAAATCACCTTAAGTTATTAATTCCATTAAATATTAATTTCCATAATTGGTTCCCAGTACTGACGTGGTGAGGCACACGGCCTTCTTGGATATGGGAGCAACCACCACTGACTAGACAAAACCTTTTATAGAAAGTTAATATTTAATTTCCTAAAATAACTTTAGGTTAACCGAAAAGAACAATCAAATCACAAGGAAAAATAAAACAAAAGAACACAACTTCGAAAAACATATTCGAAATACTAGAACGTAAGCCTCTTGTATTTGGTATTATTTCCATAAATAACTAGTATGACGCGGAAAGGAAAAATTACTAGTTATACCTTCTAGAAAGACCTCCTGATCTTCTACCGTATTCCTCTTCTAACCTCGGACGCTGTGTGGGCAACGATCTTCCGAGATGAGAAACCACCAACCACCTTCTTCTCCTCCTAGCTAGGTTCGGCCAACAATAAGGAAGCTTCACCAAGGAAGAAGATCAAAACACCAACCAAGCTCCAAGAGATGCTAGCTTTCTCTCCTTCTTCTTCTTCTTCTCCAAGTAGTATCCGACCACCACAAGAGCTCCAAGGGGAGAGAGAGAGGTTCAGCCACCACAAGAGGAAGAGAGGGAGAGGATGATGATGGCCAGCCACACCAAGGAACAAAAGAGGGAGAGAAATAATAGAGGGTTGTCTCTCATGAAGGCACCCTCACCATTCTTTTATATTCCTTGGCCTAGGCAAATTAGGAAATTTAATTACAATAAAATTTCCATAATTTCCTTGGCATGATTTAATTGAGAAAAATAAACTAAAATTTCCCCTATTAAACTATAATGGCCGGCCACCACATGGAGAAATAAATTAGACAAGTTTTAATCAACAAATTAAAACTTCCTAATTTATTTCCGGAAATTTTAAAATTAAAATTTCTCTTCAAAAATCTCTTCATGGTTGATAAAAAGAAATTTCCATAATTTTTATTTTACAACATGTGAATAATTTTTAAAGAGAAACTAAAATATCTCACCAATCTACAAATAAGGAAAGAGATCTAATATCTTTTTTTAATCTTTTGTAGATCTTTTACAAGAGAGATATTTTAATTTTAATTCTCTTTAATAAATTATATCTTCCACGTAATAAAAATTAAAATTAAAATTCTTTTTAATTTAATTTGGCCGGACCCTCTAGCTTGGGTTCAAGCTAGGGCCGACCACCCCAATTTATGCTTAGGCCGGCCCTAGCATGGTTCCCAAGCTAGCTTGGTCGGCCCCTATTAGGTGGGTATAGAAAGTGGGTATAGGTGGGTATAGTACTCTATAAATAAGAGGCTACGATAGGGACCGAGAGGAGGAATTGGTTTTGGTCTCCCGATAAAATTAAGCATCCCGTGTTCGCCCCGAACACACAACTTAATTTTATCAATAATAATTCATTCTACTAGAGAACTATTATTGAACTACCGCACCAATCCCAAATTACATTTTTGGGCTGCTTCTTATTATGAGTGTGTTAGTCTCCCTATGTTTAACATATCAAATGTCCACTAATTAAGTGAGTTACTGACAACTCATTTAATTAATATCTTAGTACAAGAGTAGTATCACTCAATCTTATCATCATGTCGGACTAAGTCCACCTGCAGGGTTTAACATGACAATCCTTATGAGCTCCTCTTGAGGACATTATCAACCTAGTATCTCTAGGACACAGTTTCCTTCTATAATCAACAACACACACTATAAGTGATACCATTTCCCAACTTATCGGGCTTATTGATTCATCGAACTAAATCTCACCCATTGATAAATTAAGAAATAAATATCAAATATATGTGCTTGTTATTATATTAGGATTAAGAGCACACACTTTCATAATAACCGAGGTCTTTGTTTCTTTATAAAGTCAGTATAAAAGAAACGACCTCAAATGGTCCTACTCAATACACTCTAAATGTACTAGTGTAATTATACAGTCAAGATAAACTGATACCTAATTACACTACGACCTTCTAATGGTTTGTTCCTTTCCATTTTGGTCGTGAGCTACTGTTTATAATTTATAATGTACTGATAACATCATCTTCTGTATGTGACACTACATACTATGTTATCTACAATATAAATTAATTGAACAACTACAACTAAATGTAGATCATTTGACCAAATGTGATTCTTTATTCATAATGAATGTTTACAAAGCTTAGTCTTTCAGTATACACTCCAACACCCTCGTGCATGGAGGGCACTTCAGAGTGTATTGGTGATGCCTCAGAGCTCCTGGAAGGTGCCCTTGGGTGGATAAAGAGAGCAGTCTACAAAGCTTATTGAGTCTGAAGCTGAGGGGATAATTCTTGTAGCTTGAGGCACCTTGGATGAGGTTGGAGGCACCTTCAACACATTATAAAAGTACTATTCGACTAGAATTCACTCACAATACTTCAAGTTACAACTTATACGCTCGCAATGCTACTCTGATTTCTAACTCAACACTTCCATGCTTATCCGACAACTGCGCTCTACATCAAATTTTCATATTGTTGGTATAATATATATTACATAAACTTGTAATTATTTTTTGTAAGTTCTTTGTAATCATCAAATTGTTAGTGAATTGCCCAATGAAAGTAATCGTCGATAGTTGGCCTAGGAGTTAGATTCATCACAGGCTTCGAACCAAGTAAAACCAAAAGTGTTAGACTTTTCTTATCTCTATTGCTTTTATTACTCTGAGTATTTTTACAAAAAATGTGAAAAATGCCACGAGTACTATTCACCCTCAGTCTATTGCTTGCAATCTTACAATTGGTATTGGAGCAGGGCCACTCTGAATTAGTGCAACCACCATTTGAGTATTTTTTTTGTGATATTTTTAAGGTTTTTGGAGTCTATTGGAATTGGTGCTATCACCCCTTCTAATCAATTTTTTTTTGAGTTTACATTTCTTAAAGTTGGTGAAACACCACTTGAGTTCATTACTTCATACCTCACTACTAATCCAAAAAGGCTATGGTACCATACACCTGACCCTCTTCTCTAGTGAGGATTTTAGATACTGGAAAGGCCGGATGGAGTATCACCTCAAAACGCAGGTGGAGACGTGGATCATCATTCAATAATGATTCACATTCCCCACCAAGGATGGGGTACTCATCCCCTACGATAAGTGAGACGCACTAACAAGGAAAAAGATTGAGGTTGACGCAAAGGCAACCCAAACCTTGTAGTGCAGACTAATGATGTGCGTAGATTATATACACTTTTATGCATGTCTTGACGCACATCTACTTGTATTTCATTTGCATAATCTATGTTTATTGCACCCTATTTCATTGTAATGTCATACTTCCATTATATTTTATTCAGATATCTGCTCTTTGCTTGTTTTGATTGACATGACTCTATTTGAACTGAAAATGGAGCAAAAATGCACACGGGAGCAACTTCGGAAGAAATCCAGCCTGGGTCGTGTATGCCACACAGCCGTGTGGCCATTGGTATGCTTTGGTCGTACTAAATGTCATGGATGTGCCAGCACCAGATGTGTGGAAATGCCATGGCCGTGTGACCCACACGGCCGTGCCATTATCCCCGTGGCCAAGCACAAACGGTCGTGCCAAATAGCACGGCTGTGCCAACTTTCCAGAGGCAAGGAAGGTCACGACCGTGTGAATCCACACGGGCGTGTGACTTTAGCAGAGAAGAGGAAGGCCACAGCCTTGTGACACACACAGCCGTGTGAATCAACCTGGAAGGGAGCCGTGTGGACCCACACGGCCGTGTGACCAAGAACATGGGCAGTGCCATGCCAAAACGGAGCTGTGCTGAATTCTGGCCAGCTTGCAAACTGTTAGTAAAACGGCCATAACTTTGTGCTTCGTTGGAGTTTCAGGATGTTCTTTATACCAAAACGTAGCTGACTTCAAGATCTACAACTTTTCTTCAGGTCAAACAGAGAGAGAGACTTGTCTGCCTGTGCTAAATAGCACAGTCGTGCCTCCCAACCGCGGGTTCAACTGGACCTCCTCCCAGACTACAGGCCAAACTTTGAACCGCCATAACTTTTGGTTTGGTTGGAGCCAAGGCTCAATCCAAGTATCATATTGAAGATAATTTCAAGAGCTACGACTTTGGTTGAGGGTAAATTACGAGAAAACCTAGTTTAATGGGTGAAAAATCTGATTTACCAGACCCCTATTTTCTTGGTTTTCCTGGGCAGTTTGGAGGAGGTATATAAGAGTCAAGATCTCCATTCTTTGACTCATCTTGGATCTTGGATCTAGGACTTTGTCCCTCTCCTTGGGGGAAGCATTCTCCCCTTAAGGGGAAACCCTAGAGCTTCATTCTCCTCCATCCCTTGGCGATCCATCCATCTCCGGAGCAAGGAGGCATCCCCAAGACATCAGAATCATCGACAAGCATCTCTTCTTCCCCTTCTTCTCAAATCTAGGGTTGTAAGTATGCTTTTCTTTATGTTTTGGGGCTGTTCTTCCTTAGCAATGGAGTAGATCTCTAGATATAGGATATAGGAAGTACTTGTGATGTGATGGTGATGTAAAACTATGTAGATTTGTCATGTTTTCTATTCAATGACTTGTTGATGGCTTGTTCATGTTTGATGTAATGTGTGTGTGAATCTTGTTTATATCTTTTGCATATTTTATCAAATGGTTGTGTAGAATTGTTAATCTCATAGGGGGGATACCCTAGATTGATTATCCGAGGGACGTACGTGACAGATATGCCCGTGTAAGGACAATTTAGGGCATCACCTTGAAGGAGAAGCAAATCTCCACAAGGAAGTAGGGGATCGGGCATAATCACTATTTCTATTTCTATGTTATTGTGTGTTAGTGTGTTTCTATGTTGATTATCCAAGGGACGCACGTGACAGGCAAGCCCGTGTAAGGACAACATAGGAATCATTCCCATTTAGTAGCATAGGACATGAAGTAGGAGATTATGCCGGCTTATCCACTTTAGGGGAGAGTCAGTAATGAATCTAACTTCCTACAAGAGCATAAACTTAGAGGATAGGAACTAAGCAATCTATGTAACATCACCTCGCATTACATGGAAACCGAAATCCTAGAATCTATCACCTTCCATCCTCTAGCTCGACCACCCTCGAGATCATTCTCTCTCTTTCCTCTTTTCTTTCTCTACTTTCTTTTCTCTAACATCCTTACATTTGTCTAGATAATTCGTCGTGCGAAGTTAACTAGTGCTTAATCAATAGTCCTTGTGGATACGATATCTTTTATTATTACTGACGATGTAACCGTACACTTGTGGTTCGTAACAAGTTTTTGGCGCCGTTGCCAGGGACTGCGCTATAACATTAGAGATTATCAATTGAGTTATACTAAACATAACTTTTCTTTTCTTTTCATTTGCATAGTTAAATCTGATTGTTAGAATTCTGTTTTCATAATTCTTTCTTGTATACCTTACTACTTCTTCATAATTCTTTTTTATTTTGGTAACTGTAATTTGTATCTTCCATTCCTCATCTTTTTCACATCAAATATGGTATTCAGGTCATTAGGAGATTATGGAGCCCCAAAGTCTGCCAAGGGATTAGGGCCAATTATTTACCCTAAAATTCAAGTAAGAAATTTTGTGCTTAAACCTTCCTTCATCTCAATGATTCAGAAAACTCAATTTGGGGGTCTAGAGATTGAGAATCCTTATTCACATCTCATGGAATTCTATAGATATTATTATACTCTGAAATATGAGGAGGTTCCATCTGATGTTATACAGTTACTGATTTTTCCCTTTAGTCTGAAAGGTGCTGCAAAGAGATGGTATAATTCTCTGAAATCTCAAAGTATCAAAACCTGGGATGAGTTAGAGCAGAGATTCTTGGGCAAGTATTTTCCCCCTTAGAAGACTACTTGTTTGAGAAGTCAAATCTTGAATTTTAAGCAACTTATTGGGGAGGAGCTACATCAAGCCTGGGAAAGATATTCATCTCTTTTACAGTTATTTCCGCATCATGGTATTGAGAGATGGTTAATCATGCACTTATTCTATGTAGGGTTTTCTTTCTCAAATAAAAGTCAACTGGATATAGCCTCTGGAGGATCTTTTTTTGAAGAAAAGCTTAGAGGAAGCCAATGAGATAATTTTTAGGATTGCATCAAATTTTAATGATTGGTCAGGACAGAATAACACAACTCTAACGGCTAATACGGTTGAAGAAAAGGAAAATGGTGAGAAAGGAATTATTCTGAATCAGAATGATCTTCAATTATTATTGCCTTGGTGTTATGAGTCTCTTTCAAAAATATTTGATGAAGAGACAGTTTCAAGGGAGGAGAAGAAAGGGGATGATATTTCTCTAGAAGATGAAGAAGATTTGGAGAAGGGATCTCAAGAAGAAGAAATTAAGTTGATCGAGGAAGAGCTAAATGTGCCAGAAATAGTGCCAACTCAACTTGAACTTAAGCCATTACCATCAACCCTAAAATATGAATTCCTTGGACCAAATTCTACTTTTCTAGTTATAATTAATGCCAATTTAACCGAGTTTGAAACACAGAGATTGGTTGAAGAGTTAAAGCTACACAGAAAAGCAATCGGATATACTATTGATGATATCAAAGGGATTAGTCCTTCCCTTTGTATGCATAGGATTTTACTTGAAGAGGGTTATAAAAATTCAATTGAACATCAGAGGAGGTTAAACTCAAATCTGAAAGAGGTAGTAAAGAAGGAGGTGCTCAAAATTCTTGATGCCGGGATCATTTATCCAATTTCAGATAGTGAATGGGTGAGTCTAGTACACGTAGTCCCAAAGAAAGGGGGAATGACTGTTATCAAAAATGAGGATAATAAATTGATTCCAACACAAACAGTAATGGGGTGGTGAATGTGTATTGATTATCGAAAGTTGAATAAAGAAACTAGATAGGATCATTTTCCCTTACCTTTTATTGATGAAATGCTTGAGATATTGGCTAAGCACTCGTATTTTTGATATTTGGATGGATATTCAGGATTTTTCCAAATTCCAATTCATCCTCAAGATCAAGAGAAGACTACTTTCACATGCCCCTATGGCACTTTTGCTTATCGTCGTATGTCATTTGGGCTTTGTAATGCTCCAGCTATTTTTCAGAGATGTATCATGGCAATTTTTTCAGATTTAATAAAGAAAATTATGGAAGTGTTCATGGATGATTTCTCAGTTTATGGGAATGACTTTGCCACTTGTTTGTCGAATCTTTCTACAGTTCTTCAAAGATGTGAAGAGGCGAATTTAGTATTAAACTGGGAGAAATGTTATTTCATGGTTATAGAAGGAATTGTTTTGGAACATAAAATATTAGGATTGAAGTGGATCAAGCAAAAGTGGAAGTGATAAAGAAGCTACCCCCACCAATTAATGTAAAAGGAGTGAGAAGTTTCTTGGGGCATGCAGGATTCTATAGGCGTTTTATCAAGGACTTTTCAAAAATATCTAAGTCTTTAACAAATTTACTAATTAAAGATATTGAATTTTACTTTGACAAAGACTGCATGGAGGCTTTTAATAAAATTAAAAGTGCTCTTACTTCAGCTCCGGTAATCCAAGCCTCAGATTGGAATCTTCCATTTGAGATAATGTGTGATGCAAGTGACTTTGCAGTAGGAGCAATTTTAGGACAAAGAAAAAATAAGATTTACATGCAATCCATTATGCAAGTAAAACACTTGATGCAGCTCATGTGAATTATTCCACTACCAAAAAGGAACTCCTAGCTATAGTATTTGCATTTGATAAGTTTAGATCGTATCTGGTGGGTTTGAAGGTGATAGTTTATACTGATCATGCAGCCATCCGATATTTACTAGGTAAGAAAGATGCTTAACCTCGGCTTATCATATGGATTTTATTGCTTCGAGAGTTTAACCTTGAGATTAGAGATAAGAAGGGAGAAGAAAATATAGTGGCTGATCATTTATCCAGAGTATGGCAAAATAAAGAAAAGGATGCAGATTTTGACATACCTATTGATGATATTTTTCTCGATGAGCACCTTCTATCTTTGTCAAGTGTTAAAATACCATGGTATGCAGATTTTGTCAATTTCCTTGCAAGTGGAGTTTTACCCCCAAATTTCTCCAATCAACAAAAGAAAAAGTTTTTTTCAGATGTGAAGAACTATATTTGGGATGAACCCCTCTTTTATAGGAAATGCAATGATGTGATTTATCAAAGATGTGTACCTGAGGAAGAAGTCAGAGATATCTTATTTCATTGTCATTCTTCTTCTTATGGAGGACATTTGCGGAGTTCTAAGACAGTATTGAAAATTCTTCAAATAGGTTTTTATTGGCCAACTCTATTCAAAGATACTAAGAGATTTGTACAGTCATGCGATCAATGTCAAAGGACTGAAAACATTATAAGAGGAATGAAACACCACTGAATTACATACTTGAAGTAGAATTATTTGATGTATGGTGAATAGACTTCATGGGGCCATTTCCTCTTTCATATGGGAACAAGTTTATCCTTGTAGTAGTGGATTATGTATCCAAATGGGTAGAAGTTATAGCCTCTCCTACAAGTGATGCTAGAACAGTTATCAAATTGTTTAGAAGCAAAATTTTTCCAAGGTTTGGTATGCCTAAAGCAGTCATTAGCGATGGTGGATCACACTTTATAGAAAGACAGTTTGAGAATTTACTTAGAAAATATAGAGTGAGCCACAAAGTAGCAACACCGTATCATCCACAAACTAATGGGCAAGCCGAAATTTCTAACCGTGAAATTAAAGCCATACTAGAGAAAACAGTTTCTACTTCACGAAAGGACTGGTCACTGAAGCTGGATGATGCCTTATGGGGATATCGTACTGCCTACAAGACTCCTATTGGGATGACTCCATTTCGGCTAGTTTATGGAAAGCCTTGTCATCTTTCAGTAGAATTAGAGCATAAGGCTTATTGGGCAATTACAAATCTAAACATGAATCTCATGGAAGCAGGAGAGAAAAGGAAGCTTCAGTTAAATGAGCTTGATGAATTAAGATTGGATGCCTATGAACATGCTAGATCTTATAAGGAAAGGACAAAGAAATGGCATGATCAACACGTTCTCCGCAAAAGTTTCAAGGAAGGAGATCTAGTTTTATTGTTTAATTCAAGGCTAAAGCTTTTTTCGGGAAAGCTTAAATCAAGGTGGATGGGTCCATTCGAGGTTAAAAAGGTTTATCCTTTTGGAGCGTAGATATTTGGAATAAAGAACTTGGAATGATTAAGGTAAATGGCCAACTGTTGAAGGAATATGTGCACGATATGAAATTATAGGAGAAACAAAGGTTGTATTTTTCTGAACCTCGTCCTCCGGATTAATTATGTAGTTAGTTCCATTTTATGTTTCTATTTTTCATTATAGCATTTTTACTTGATTTTTGTTTTGTTTTCAGGTTAAATTCTACTTCCATGAGCTGGCCATGATGTTTTCATGGGCATGGGAGTGTAGGAGAAGCAAGGAAGAAGAGGAACTTTCTTTTGGAACGAAATAGAGCATGGTCGTGTGCCATACACGGCAGGCATATCTTGTAGAAGAGGAGGTTGCATGGGTTGTGTCTACATGAGACGACCATGTGGAGACTCCAGAGGAGGAAGTCTTCTTGGTCGTGTCTTACACACGGTCGTTTGAAGATTCCAGAGAAGGAAAGGTTCTAGGTCGTGTCCCATACACGGCTGTGTGTAGTTCCAGTGGAGAAATTTGCATTGCCGTGTTATCACGCATGGCCGTGTATGGTTTCCCGAGGAGAGGAAGGATGAGGCCGTGCCAATTGGCACGGCAGTGTAAGACATCCCGAGAAAGAGATGGGCATGGCCGTGTCTCAGACACGGCCGTGCGAGGAAAAATGAATTAGGTCGTGCAATAATACACGACCCAGGCCACAACCTTAAAAGGGGTTAGGGCACGGGGTGTGGGTGGCACACGGCCGCACACCCTTTTCTTCTTCCCCTTCCTCTCTTATTTGCTTATCTTTAGGGTTTCAAACTACCACTTCTAATTTTTTCCTCTCATTCTTCTTTTAAAGGCTCAAATCTCTTCTACCATGGAAAATGTGATAAGGGAAACTCCTTCTACAAGAAAAGCGAAGGAGAAGATGGTTGCAACAAAAGAAAGAAATTCTTGTTTCAAAGGTATTTCTAATAACTTTGGTATTATTTTCTCTAGCAAGGAACAACATCTTAGGTATTCTTCCTTATGTAAACGCCCCCTTGTGAGTACCAAATTTATGGATGATACAACTTTGGAAACATTAGGGTTTAAGGATGATTTAAATTGGTTATTTGAAAGAATATGTTGGAATGGTTTAATGAATATGAAATACCCTACTTACCCTAGAATTGTCTTTGAATTTTTAAGTTCTATAATGGTTGATAATATTCAAGGTGGGGGTAAACTAAAATTTTGATTACTTAATGAAGATTATGAATGGACGTTAAGCGATTTTAACACTTGTTATGAGTTGCCAAATAATGATGTGTGTATAATTTTACCTCAGTTCGGAAATTCATGTTTTTGGCAACACATTTCTGAACATTCATATTTTAACCATCACAATTCTAGAGCTATTCACATTATTAACCCCATTTTCAGATATGCTTATTTAGTCATGAAAAATACTATATTTGGGAGAGAATATAAAGAGGGGGGTTAGTAAGACTTGTGGACTTGTATTGTTTATGGGCAATGGTTGAGAATATTGCAATTAATTCTGGTTATTTCTTCTTTAAACATTTAGTGAAACTTGGGAAGTCTGACTCTACCACACCTATTGTTCTAGGAGGATTGTTAACTCAGGTTGCTTTGATGTTAGGGTGTGATTTAAGTGAATTGGAAATGATTGATAATTCTTATAGATTAGACTTGAATTCATGTTTAGTAATAAAGATGATAAGACGTGAAGAACATGGATATAGTCTTCTTATTAAAAATAATTTCCATTTAAGACTACCAAATCATGATCTCACTACCATTCATGTTAAGGAAAATTGGCGTTTGAAATTAGCAAGCCAACATTCTAAAACATTGTCAACTTTAACTTCAAAAAGAGTTCCTTTGGTTAATCGTGATGTTCATAGTTTTAATTTCCATGAACTTCATTTTGTTCTGGATAATGTTAATAATGATTTAGATTTGACTAAAAATGTTCTCACTAGTAATGAACCCATGGAAGAGGAGCAATTTAAAATACTGCTAGAATGTTTCAAAAGTGAGAGAGAATTATGTGAAAAGCTTTCTCAATTTATGAATTTTTGTAGAGCTCATATGGAATTCAATGAGGATTTTCGAGGATATATGAGATTTTTCCAAGATGATACTGATAAACTGTTTGAGTATCATATGTTTTTTAGAGATGAAGTAAGGTGGTTTATTAATTCCTTTCCTTTTCCTCTTCCTGAATTTCCTGATTTACCACCTCCTCCACCATATTGATTTCATCAGGACGATGAAAAGTTTATGTCTTGGGGGTGTCGTGCCTGATTTTTTTCTTATGCATTCTAGTTTTCAGTTTTTACTTGTTTTTTGCATGTTTAGTTTTTGTTTTGCATTTGTTCTTGTTTTGATTGCTTGATTTTTGATAGTCACTTGACTATCTTTTAAAAATCTTGTGGCATATATCTTGAGAACATCAAAACTTCACTTATATGCTTTCTTATCTTCAAGATTAAATGTTAGCACGTTTATTATCTAGATTCATAATGTTTTAAGTGATGCTAGTAGTATGCTTAATGTACCTCTTTTCTCTATCTTGGGTAGCATGACATAAGCTAAGTATCTTATGGACATGAGTTTTAGTTTTGGCTTGACCTTAAGGATCTTACCTTCACTTCATTATACTTGAGCTTGAATGGTTGACATCATTGAAATAGTCATGATTCATCTTGTTTGTTTAGTACTTGGTTTCCATGGTGATTTCTCAAACTTCATTTTGGTTACTGGATGAGGCTCAACTCATGTAATCTCATTTGGAAAAATCAAAATATTCCAACATTTGTGCTAAAAGTGCATTTGTAAATAAGATTTGCACAATGCAAATACTTATGAAAAAAATGAAGAAAAATAGAAAAAAGTGAATAAGGGATATAAAAAATAGTTGTCGTGAGTGGAATCTAGCAAGTCACCACTTTGAGACCGACCGAGTTAGATTACTGGGGAAATGACTGCTTAGCTTCTCTTGAGATTGAGCACGCCTTTGAGACCTTAGGTTGATTGAGAAATATGAATCAAGTGTGTGGCAAGTAAGTGCCTATCACTGGTTACTTGTCTATCACTGGAAACATTAAGAATTCAAACTTGATAACGACTTGACTAGGACATAGATTGAAACTTGAAGAGTTTTGAGTTACTTTGCACTGTGCACAAGAGAATTATGCTTGATCCATACTTAGCTTATTCCCATGATCATGCTTGTTAATGAAACTTTTTGATAGAGTTAGGAGAATGCATTAGGGATATGAGAGCATTGTAAAACATATGAATCTAGATTGCAGCATTTTTCTTAAGGATAAGCAAAGTTTTAAGTCTAGGGTGTGATGTGCATAGATTATATACCTTTGTTTAGCATGTTTTGATGTACATTCACATACTTTGCACATGCTTTATCTACGTATTTTTGTACTTCCAGCTTTCCTTTTAGCATATTTACTCTTTTTGTTCGGAGATCTGC
The DNA here is from genome assembly GCF_018446385.1 of Zingiber officinale. Taxonomy (NCBI): domain Eukaryota; kingdom Viridiplantae; phylum Streptophyta; class Magnoliopsida; order Zingiberales; family Zingiberaceae; genus Zingiber; species Zingiber officinale. The sequence goes on along the minus strand of NC_055988.1, from coordinate 68,338,298 downwards.
TTTTGTGCATTTTTTGTACATAGGAGTCAAATTTGGTGAAGGTTTTATGTTCAAAGGTCAAATCTGCAAGCGAATCAAAGGAGGAATGCATCATTTCTGAACCTCACATGGCTCAGCCATGGGGAGTTGCCCAGGCCGTGTGGAGATCTTGGCCATGTAGCTACAGCAAGAAAGGAAGATGGCTTGGCCGAGTGAACCTCTCACGGCCATGCCAAGATTTGAAGCCAAATGGAGCCAGGCCGTGTACACCACACGGCCATGTAAGATTTCCAGAGACTAGGGAAGCCCTGGCCGTGTACACCACATGACCGTGCAGGGTTTCTAGTGAGCAAGAGGGCTTTGGCCGTGTACACCACACGACCGTGCCAGGTTTCCAGAGGCAGAAGCAGTCCAGGGCGTGTAGATCTACACGGCCATGCAAGGGGGGTCATGGAAGATGCATGCCACGGCCATGTAACACACATGGTCGTGTAAGATTGGCAGAGAAGGGAATGGCTTTGGTCGTGTGAACCTCACAAGACCGTGCCTCGAGGTTGTGTGGCGCCCAAACCTCACCTCTATATAAAGCCTTCTTCAAGATTTGGAAAGGTATCTTCTCCCTTTTGGGGGGAAACAAGATTTGGGGCATCCCTCACCATTCTTGGAGGGATTTCCGGTGATCTAAGGGCGGATCTTCACCGAATCGACTCCGGGAAAGCAAGGATTGGATCCGAAGACGTTCTTCTTTGTAGATAAGTTTTCTTTCTCTCTTTTCTTGGATTTGAGGGGATTAAGAATGCTTGTAATCTTCTTTTCTTTAGGTTTCTTTCCTTGTTTTATGGAGTAGATTTCTTGTTCTAGGATGGAGGGAGTAATTGTAGGGATAATTTGATATAAAACTCTTGTGGATGTGCCAATTTCTATTTCTACGATTTTACCCTGTTTGTATCTATTCTTTCTTGTGTAAATTGTTATGATTAGGGCTTAATTACCATGCTTGATTGAATGTTTGGATATCTTGTGGATCTTATAGAGGTAATTCCTCATTCGATTTTCCAAGGGACGTTCGTGGCAGGAACATGCTCGTGTAAGGATGTTTGAGGGTAATCTTGAAGGGGAAATTAGGTATTTCAAGAGGGTATGATAGATTGTATGTGTTTATGTATTATATCTTAATGCGGTTGAGGAGTGATGGATTCTATGTTGATTATCCGAGGGACGCACGTGACAGTCAAGCCCGTGTAAGGACAACATAGGTTCATTCCTAATTGATCACATTTAGGTATAGATTTCAATCTTAGGCCGGTTGTCTATTGCAAAGGAGAACCGACAACTTTCTAGAAATGATGGACAATTGAGGAATAAGATTTGGTAGATCATTTACATTGAACAATCCTTACAAAGAAACCAAAACTCCTAGAACATATCCTTTATCGTCGCCCCTATTCTTGTTTGTTATTCTTTCATTTCTTTGTTTACATTTCATAGTCATACTTAGCTTTTGAAAACCATTTGATTAGTTGTTTAGAAAATTCATATTGAGACATCTTTAGTGCTTATTCCAGTCCCTTAGGATTCGATGTCTTTTATTATTACTTACGACATTTTCGTACACTTGCGGAGAGTCAACACTATCCTAGCTACCCATGTACTCTACTGAAGTTAAATTTGGAATGCAAACGATGCTTAACATTATTAATCCAAATTATCCTTCAGAAGTTAAACTTGGATTGGAAATGATACTCAACATTTTTACTCCAAGTTTAACCGATGTGTTCTTCATAAGTTAAACCATATTACAGAAGTTAATTAAAATATCTATTTAAAGATTGACTTCTAGGTTAAACATGGCGAGACACTAGGCCTTCTTAGGTATGGGGTCAACCACCACTTCCTAGACAAAGTCTTTCAAAGAAATCAGATATTTAACTTCTTACAGTAAATTAGGTTTAACTACAGAGACCTCAATAGAAGCATAATATCGAAACATGAAATCAAAAAATAAAATCGATAACAAAACGATAACCTAAAATCGATAGCCTCTTGTGATTGTTTTTTTAAGATCTATACAAAGAAGATGAACTAGTTATGATGCGGAAACAAATAACTAGTTATACCTTTCTTAATAGCTTATAGACCTCTTGATCTTCTATTGTATTCCTCTCCTTCTCTTGGACGTCGTGTGTGCGACGATCTACCAAGATGAAATCCACCCAAGCCTCTTCCTTTGCTTCCAAGCTTCGGCCACCAACTAACCTCCAAGGGATGTTAGACAAGAGAGCTTCCCTCTCTTCTTCTTCTCCTTCAAGCAACCGACCACAAAGAGAAAACCAAGCTTGATGTCGCTGGCCTACAAGAAAGAAAAAAACGGAGAAGATAGAAGGAAGAGGGCCGACCACCAAGGTAAATGGAAGAGAGGATTTTGGCCACAATAGAGAGGATGCAAGGCTTAGGTTGTTCTCTATGAGGCACCCTCTCTGTCTCTTTTATAATCCTTGGCGAATCCAAAAAAAAGAAAGTTTTAAAACAAAAAAAATTAAAACTTCCTTTTATTCCTTTACATGGCCGACCACCTACTTGAGCATCAAACAAGCAAAGATTTTTAACAAAAAATTAAAATCTTTCTTTTAAAATCTCTTTTGTGGTTAGCTATAAAAGGCATGTTTTATAAAATTAAAATCTTCTCTTTTAAATCCTTTTGTGGATGTCTATAAAAGACAATATTTAAAATAAAACTCCTTTTATATCATGGTTACAAAAAGGAAAGCTTAAAATTAAAATATTTCTTTTAAACATTATAGTTAACTACAAATAAGGAAAGATTTCAAATCTCTCTATTAATCCTTTGTAGAAAGCTATAAAAGGAAAGATTTTAAAATTTAAAACTCTCTTTTAAAACCATGTGGAAAGCATCATAAAAAGAAAGTTTTTAACAAAATAAAAACTTCCTTTTATTTCCTTTTGTTACTGATCTAAAAAAGAAAAAGTTTTATAATTAAAATCATCCTTTTAAATCCTTTTAATGGATCTCTATAAAAGGAAAGATTTTACAAAAAATAAAACTTCCTTCTCGTATCAGGTGGTACTTGCGCTCAATGTGTTTACTTGACTTATGGGCTCGTGGTTCCTTCGTGTTTGCTACAGCATCGCTATTATCACGATAAATTATGATAATTTTGGGTAAACAAAGAATCACATCTAAGTCCATCAAGAAGTTTCTGAGCTATACAGCTTCTTTGGCTGCCTCAGAGGCTGCCACATACTCAGCTTCTATGGTGGAGTCCGAAACATATTTCTGCTTAACACTCCTCCATGTCATGGCTTCACCTCCCAAAGTAAACACATATCCTGATGTAGACTTACTATTGTCCCTATCTGATTGGAAGTCAGAATCCGTGTAACCCATAGGGAGCAAATCATCTACCTTGTAAACTAGCATATAATCTCTAGTCCTTCTCAAGTACTTTAATATATGTTTTACGGCAGTCCAGTGTCTCGGTCCTAGGTGACTTTGATATCTGCTAATCATGCCCACGGCAAAACAAATATCCAGTCTCGTACATAGCATTGCATACATTAGCCTTCCTACAGCCGAAGCATAAGGAGCCACCTTTCATCTCCTCTATCTCCTTTGATATCTGAGGACGCATCTCTTTAGATAAGGGTACTCCATGCCGAAAAGGTAGAAAACCTTTCTTGGAGTTTTGCATGCTAAAACGAGCTAGGATAGTATCGATATATGAAGCTTGGGATAAACACAACATTCTTTTCTTGCGATCCCTTATTACTTTGATCCTAAGAATATGTCCAAATTCTCCCAAGTCCTTCATATTAAATTGCTTGGACGACCATACCCTTACTTCTGACAACACTTTCACATTGTTGCCAATTAACAAAATGTCATCTACATATAGTACAAGAAATACCACTACGTTTCTGTCACACTTCTTGTATTCACAAGACTCATCTGGACACTGAATAAATCCATAAGACTGGATTACTTCATTAAACCAGATGTTCCATGATCTTGAAGCTTGCTTCAGTCCATAAATAGACCGATTGAGCTTACATACAAGCTGCTCTTTGCAATAAACCCCTCTGGTTGCTTCATATGGATGTTTTCTTCAAGACTTCCATTAAGGAACTTAGGAAAGCTGTCTTAACATCCATTTGCCAAACCTTATAATCCATATGAGCAACAATAGATAAAAGTATCCGGATAGACTTAAGCATAGCTATCGGCAAAAAGGTTTCTTCATAATCGATTCCCTCTTTCTGAGTATACCCCTTCGCAACAAGCCTTGCTTTGAAGGTTTCCACCTTCCCGTCTGTCCCTCTTATTCTTTTGTAGACCCATTTACATCCAATAGATTTTACACCATTTGGTGGTTCTACTAGCTCCCAGACTTTATTAGAATAAATAGATTATATTTCTGAATTCATTGCTTTTTGCCAAGATGCTGCATCTTTATCTTGGAGTTTTTCGTCATATGTTCGGGGATCAGGTTCATGTTACCTGGGATCATGTCCAAAGACTCTTCCAAAAACATGAATCTTTCAGGTTGCTTAATAACCCTCCCACTATGACGAGGCACTGTCTGTATTTGTGCATCATTTGTGATACGTGTTGTAATTTCTTGTGATATTTCATCTTGCACTGTTAGTACTAAAGTAGACGTGCCCTCTTTCATTTCTTCTAAAACAATTTTACTCATGGGCTAGTGGTTCATTACATAGTCCTCTTTTAAAAATCAAGCATTGGTGCTAACAATGACCTTCTGATCTTTAGGACTATAAAATAAACCTCCTTTCGTTCCTTTAGGATATCTCATAAACAAACTGACTTCTGTACATGATTCTAAGTTATCAGCGTCACCCTTCAGCATATGTGCTGGACTTCCCCAAATATGAACATGTCTTAGACTAGGCTTACACCCATTCCACAGTTTTGTGGGAGTAGAAGATACTGATTTAGAAGGTACTAAGTTTAGAATGTACTCTATCGTTTCCAGAGCATATCCCCAAAATGAATTTGGTAATTCAGAATAACTCATCATCAATCTTACCATTTCCATAAGAGTCCTATTCCTTTATTCTGCCACACCATTCTGTTGGGGTGTACCAGGTGCATTCAATTAGGATTGAATCCCAACCTCTGATAAGTAATTCCTAAACTGTCCTAAGAGGCACTCGCCACCACGATCAGACGGTAGTGTCTTGATACTTTTACCATGATGTTTCTCCACATCAGCCTTATACTCTTTGAACTTATCAAAGCACTCAGACTTGCAGCGCATCAAGTAAGTGTACCCATATCTCGAATAGTCGTCTATAAAAGAGATAAAATATTCGAATCCACCTCTCACCTGGAAAGTCATAGGTCCATACAAATTAGAATGAACCAATTCCAACATACCTTTCGCTCTATACCCCTTAGCCTTAAAAGATCTCTTGGTCATTTTTCCTTCCAAGTAAGACTCGCAGGTTGGAAATTATTCCAACACCAATGAACCTAAAAGTCCATTGGCTATTAACCTTTGAATTATAGCCTTATATGCAAAACATATGTTTGATTCATTTCTGAAGGTTCCTTTCTCTTATTAGAATTAGAGGATGTGTTATTAATTTCCATTTGTTGCATTGTGGGAGTTATTGATTTAGGGTATATAAATTGCCAACTAATGTACCAGAATAGATAATCTCCCTATTTTTCTTGACAACCACTTTGTTATCAAAAGAAATAGAATATCCATCCTTAAACAATTTAGAAACTAAAATCAAATTATTTCTAAAACTCGGTACATAAAGGCAATTTCTCAAAATCAATGTTATTCCTAAAGGATAAATAAACAGCTCCCACTACAACAGCCGTCACTCTCGTAGCATTTCCCATGCTTACGGTGATTTCCCCTTCATGTAGTCGTCGGGTTTCCTGGAACCCCTGCAATGAATTGCAGACATGATCAGTGGCTCTCGTATTTATACACCAAGTACCGATAGATAACACCACTAAACATGTTTCAACAACTAATGAATAAGATACACCTTTATTGTGCACAATTTTGCGAGGACTGTCTACCTTTTCTTTCCAATCAATATACTTGGGACTAGTAAGTTTGTTTTATTCTAATATAATAGCTAGGGGATTGAAAGCCATTTAAAATCCTAAGAATCACAAAATATTTGGTCAAGACCTTAAAATAATATTGATTCCTCAATATCATTTAAATTCACCAACACCTCAAAACACCGTGAATTTTGTATGCCACGATAGTGTGGATGCATACAAATTCAAACATTTGTAAGAGGAGGTTTTACTCATTAATTTTATTATCTTGTCAACCTAACTTTATGACAAATAAAATTAATAGTTGGTCTGTCTTCGATTAAATATTTGGTCAAAACCTTAGAATTTAAAATAATATTGATTCCTCAAATAATATCATTTAAATTTACCAACACCTCAAACATCGTGAATTTTGTATGCCACGATAGTGTGGACGTATACAAATTCAAACATTTGTAAGAGAAGGGATTTACCCATTAATTATCTTGTCAACCTAACTTTATTACCTCAAACACCGTGAATTTTGTATGCCACGATAGTGTGGACGTATCCAAATTCAATCATTTGTAAGAGGAGGTTTTATCAATTAATTTTATTTTGTCAACCTAACTTTATAATAAATAAAATTTCTCAAACACAATGAATTTTGTAAGCCACAATAGTGTGGATGTATACAAATTCAATCATTTACAAGAGGAGGTTTTACCCATTAATTTTATTTTGTCAACCTAACTTTATGACAAATAAAATTACCTCAAACACAATGAATTTTGTATGCCACGATAATGTGGATGTATACAAATTCAATCATTTGTAAGTGGGGGGGGGGGGGGGGGGTTTACCTAGCTTTAAGACAAATTAATAGTTGGGTTTTCTTCGGTCACACAAATAATAGCAGTGACTCCGATGGTGAGGATACTATTAAATGTGCGTAAGTATATACCATTACTTGATACATAGTCCATTAAATAGGATTATACACCTTCAGATGGAGAAGATCACACGCTCATAAATAATTTCCTATAATCATCCATAAAAGAAGTTTGATCTAGTGATCCGCAAACAAACTCATTCGATATGGAGGATGACACTCAGAGCCAACATGCAAGTTTATTTGCATCACATACAAACCAGTAATGGATGTTGGTGCAACCTTAGGTCAAGGTTGACCTGGTTGACCCGACTCGAGTTGACCTGACTCGAGTTGTATATTGATGTTTGACGAAAACAGAAGAGTTGTATTTTGATTGGAGATTGTGGGTGCAACCCGTGTGGTCAAGGTTGACCTGGTTGACCCGAGGTGAGTTGACCTGACTCAGAAAAGTCCAAGCAGGGAGCTTGGCATGGGAGAAGTCCAAGTATGGAAGCTTGGCACATGGGAAGTCGGAGAGGGCTCGGTAGCTCGTTCTCCGAACTGTGGTCAGAGAGGGCTCGGTAGCTCATTCTCTGGACCGGATGTGGAAAGTCCTGGTGAGTGAAGCCAGACAGACGGAAAAGTCCTGGTAAGTGAAGCCAGGCAGATTGGAAGTCCTGGTGAGTGAAGCCAGGTGAAAATCCTAGTGAGTGAAGCTAGGTGAAAGTGAATTTCCTGGTGAGTGAAGCCAGGCAGTTGGTGAAAGTCCTGGTGAGTGAAGCCAGGCAGTGGGAAAGTCCTGGTAAGTGAAGCCAGGCAGTTGGTGAAAGTCCGGGTGAGTGAAGCCAGGCAAGGAAAAATCCAGATGGATCAAGAGTGATCGGACATCTGGTGTTGAGAAGGTCAAGTAGGTCAAGGGAGTGACCGGATACTTGACACGAAGAGAAAAGTCCAAGTGGGTCAAAGGGATTGACCGGACACTTGGTGGGGAGTCTTAGCAAGTCAAGGGAGTGATCAGATGCTAAGCATGAAATACCAATAGGTCAAGGTTGACCGGATATTGGTGTGGAAGGCTTGGGACTTGGTTTGGGCAAAAACCAAGCTCTGGATCGATCAGTGGATCGATCCAGTGATACACTGGGTATCTGGATCGGTCTGGTGACCGATCAGTAACCAAACAGTAGCCTACTGAGTGTTATCTGATCGGTATGCAGGCCGATCAGGAAACAACGATCAGAAGGCAAGAAGCTCGGGAGAAAAGGAAGGGGATCGGTCCCTAGACCGATCAGAGAAAGCTCTGATCGGTCCCCAGGACCGATCAGGATGAAGCTAGACTGATTAAGAGAATGCCTGATCGGTCCAGACCTTAAGCACAGAAAGGTCACCGATCAGGGCTTAGCCTGATCGGTCCCCATGACCGATCAGGAGCTCTGTGGACCGATCAGGATGGAGCCTGATCGGTCCAGAACTATCCGTTGTGAGTAACAACGGCTATCTCCGTCTTCTTCGCTGTCCTCTTTGCGTACAGGTTATAAAAGGAGATCGAGGCTTCTCTGCTCCGGCTACTACTTACTGCTTCATCTTCTTCTTGCTGAGCTCCCTACTCCACTGAAGCTTCGAGTGAGCTTCTCAGCTGGTCAGCTGCTGCTGTTCTTCTGTGAAGTTGCTGCTTCATCAACGGAAACCAGTCGAAGGCAAGCGTGTTTGTTTTTACATTCATATTGTTGCCTCTTCTTGTATTTCTTGTACACTCTGATCTTGCTGTTGCAAGAAAGTATTGTGGCGACGTTTCTCCACCCAGAAGGAGTTTGTTTTAGCCGGTTCTCTGGGGACTCATCCACCGACGGATTGGTAGGCTTCGTCCACCTTACGGACACGCCGAGGAGTAGGAGTTTCATCTCCGAACCTCGTTACATCGACGCGTATTGAGGTTTGATTTCTTGTCTTCGTTTCTTGTTTTTATTTCCGCTGCGCTAACCCTAGTTTGTAGAAAGAAACGAACGCGATTTGGGGTCGGCTATTCATACCCCCCCCCTCTCTAGCCGCGATCATCGATCCTAACAAGTGGTATCAGAGCAAGGTTGCTCTTCGCCGGATTAACACCCGAGGGAACACAAGCTAGAGATGGATCAACTCGGAGAAGACATCACGATTCCACCCTTCTACGATCGCGACGACTTCGCGTTTTGGAAGGTAAGAATGAAGTACTTTCTTATGACTAACCTTGAAAATTGGAGTTGTGTTCAATTAGGTTTCAAGCCTCCGATGGACAAGAAAGGAGAAACCCTAGAGAAGAAGCAGTGGACCAAGGAACAAGTCCATCAATCCCTAGTCAACGATGAGGTATTGAAAATTTTTGAATTCTCTTTACCTAATGATGTTTTGTGTAGGATAGGTGGATATAACGATGCCAAGGAGTTGTGGAACAACTTGGCAAAGTTCCATGAGGAGAACTCCACTTCAAGTCATGAAGAGAAGTCAAGTGAGCCAAGTAGTTCACTTCATGGAGGAATGGATTTAGAAGTTGAGGGCCACTCAACATCTAAAGAAGAAGAGGAGGAGAGTTCTTCTTCAAGTTCAGAGCAAGAAGAAGAAGCTTCTACCTCCGGAAGGGATGAAGGAGAGAGCGTTCATCCATCCTCAACTCTAGGTAACTCAAGCCATTTAGTTTCTAGCAAATTACACATAATGTGCTTTGAGTGTAGGGAATTTGGACATTACAAAAGTAAATGTCCAAAGAGGGTTAGAAAGACTCCACCGGCGCCAAAGGTCAAGGAAGCCGGAGTCCCAACACGCAAGGGCAAGGAGCACGTGGTGTGCTTCCAATGCAAGCGAAGGGGACATTATCGGAGCCAATGTCCGAGGGGGAGTCAATCTCACAAGGACAAGAGACCGAGCACATCGATAGGGGGAGCTAAGGCAAACCCTAAGGTAATCTCTAAGGCACATTCTTGCAATTCTAGTAGGATGCATGCTAGTAGCCTTATTGCTATTGTCAAGAATGATAAGCATGTTAATTATAGAAATCGATACACATGCTTAGGTGCCAAACATGTGAGCCTAGATAAGGATAACACTAGGAATGTCAATCCTAGGATTAACTCATCTAAGGTTAGGGAAAACCTAGGTAGAAATCCCAAATCATCTAGACATATGCCTAGGAATACCTCAAAGAAAATAGATAAATTAAAGTTTAAGGTATTAGAGAAAGAAAATCAAGTCTTGAGGTCAAGACTTGACTCTCTAGAAAAGGCTCTTGAGGATTTGACTCTAGGGTTTAAGGGTCAAAAACCAATGTCCAAGGACAAGAAAGGTTTGGGTCACAAACCTAAGTCCCAAGTGGTCAAGCCCACTTATCACAATGTTTCATTCGATTATGGAACAAAATCTAGGGCTAGGAAGACCATCACCAAAGTCACAAGGGGAGTCACCCCTAGAGTGGATATTGATGAGTCCCAAATGACCAAGGCTTTAAAGCCTAGGAGGATCATTAGGAGGGTTGCTAGGGAAGTCATCCCTAGTGAATATTTAGTGAACCCAATGAGCTCCAATAGGTATTGGGTTCCTAGGAGCGTGATTTCATCATGCTAGATGAGTTAGGGTGTGCCAACCTTACTTGAATAGGTAGTTAACCTAATCATGGCAAAAGGTGGCACTTTAGGAATTTTCAAGGTGTAATCAAGTCTTGAAAATGAAGTGAAAAATTATTCCTAAGGTGATTAGGATGTGCCAACCACATTTGAGGAGTTCTCTTAGGTCAATCTAATTGGCACATGGTGATCTAAAAATCTTTAGTATATGATTTTAGGTCTATCACACTTAGGAATATAGAATTTATGTCAAAATGATCGAAATTATCAAAAATGGCAACTAAGGCTAGAATTAGGTATTTTCTATACCTTTACATGTTATTTGCCATATATTGTTTGCCATATGCCATGTCATGACATCATATTTATTTTATGATCATTTAAAATGTCATGATAATGCTTAGGTTAGTTTAAATGTCATGTTTTATTTAAGTTTCACACTTTATGCCATGACATCATGACATTGGCACATGTTTCATTTATGATATCATTATATGCCATGTCATCATCTCTTCTCTTGCATTTAGGATCAATTAAATTGACTTAAGGATAAACAATACAATTTGATATGGAGATCAAGTTGTTGTTTTAGAAAATGCATGAGAACTTAGCCTAAGATGACCTAAACCCATATCTCACATCAAAATTGACTTGAATGTGTTTGATACACCTTAGATGTGTGTGAGATATTAGGATGATGAGTTAGGATCAAGGTGCATGGTTCTTGTACCTAGATGAACCTAATTATAAATGGGGGATCATAGGGAAAGCTTATGTACAAGTCATGTACATTTAGCCCAAAGATTGTGGTCCTAAATTAAATGGTTTAAAATCATTTCAAAATTGATTTGAAAAACCTTGATGAAGCTTTTCTAGTGATAGCATTCATCATTGAGCAAAGTGATACAAAGATGAATTAACTTTGAGCTATTTCAAAGACTTTTGAACTTTGTATCAAGATTTGAAAATGGAAGTTATTTTCATAGAAAACTATTTTTCCATGATAGTATATGTTATGAGGAATGTATCCTCAAAGTTTTACAATTTTTGGAATTTTCTGGAATTTTCTAGGAGTTTCTGAATTTCGGGAGGAAAATCAGAAATTCTGATATCAGACTTGTGGACCGATCAGAGAGGATTCTGATCGGTCCAGGTCTGTGTGGATCGGTCACTAGGACCGATCCAGGAGAGTGTGGATCGGTCTGGTGACCGATCCAGTGAAGGCTGATCGGTCTGGTGACCGATCAGAGCGTGCCAAATGCTGATTTTTCGACTGTTGTCTGAAATTTCAGCTCGGGAAGTAGTGTTTTAGGTTTCTAAAGGTTTGGAACTCTCCAAGACATTGTTGGTGCAATGGTCAAGGGGGAGTTGACCTTTAGGGGGAGTTTTACCTATTAGTCAAGAGGAGTTGACTTTTAGGGGGAGTTTTTACTCGTTGAAATTTTAGAGGATGAGTGATATGGGATTATCACTTAGTTGATTGTTGAATTTAGTATCAAGGGGGAAATTAAGGGTTTCAATGAAAGGTATGGGACTTTCATTAGGAAGAAACTCTTGACCTTGATTTACTCTTTTTGATGTGTGTCAAAAAGGGGGAGAGTGTAGGTTTGGGGAGAATGTTCAAGGAAGAACATAAGAAAACCTAAGTTAGGTTATGGTTTTGTCAAACATCAAAAAAGGGGAGATTGTTGGTGCAACCTTAGGTCAAGGTTGACCTGGTTGACCCGACTCGAGTTGACCTGACTCGAGTTGTATTTTGATGTTTGACGAAAACAGAAGAGTTGTATTTTGATGGGAGATTGTGGGTGCAACCCGTGTGGTCAAGGTTGATGTGGTTGACCCGAGGTGAGTTGACCTGACTCAGAAAAGTCCAAGCAGGGAGCTTGGCATGGGAGAAGTCCAAGTATGGAAGCTTGGCACATGGGAAGTCGGAGAGGGCTCGGTAGCTCGTTCTCCGAACTGTGGTCAGAGAGGGCTCGGTAGCTCGTTCTCTGGACCGGATGTGGAAAGTCCTGGTGAGTGAAGCCAGGCAGACGGAAAAGTCCTGGTGAGTGAAGCCAGGCAGATTGGAAATCCTGGTGAGTGAAGCCAGGTGAAAATCCTAGTGAGTGAAGCTAGGTGAAAGTGAAAGTCCTGGTGAGTGAAGCCAGGCAGTTGGTGAAAGTCCTGGTGAGTGAAGCCAGGCAGTGGGAAAGTCCTGGTAAGTGAAGCCAGGCAGTTGGTGAAAGTCCTGGTGAGTGAAGCCAGGCAAGGAAAAATCCAGATGGATCAAGGGTGATCGGACATCTGGTGTTGAGAAGGTCAAGTAGGTCAAGGGAGTGACCGGATACTTGACACGAAGAGAAAAGTCCAAGTGGGTCAAAGGGATTAACCGGACACTTGGTGGGGAGTGTTAGCAAGTCAAGGGAGTGACCAAATGCTAAGCATGAAATACCAATAGGTCAAGGTTGACCGAATATTGGTGTGGAAGGCTTGGGACTTGGTTTGGGCAAAAACCAAGCTCTGGATCGATCAGTTGATCGATCCAGTGATACACTGGGTATCTGGATCGGTCTGGTGACCGATCAGTAACCAAACAGTAGCCTACTGAGTGTTATCTGATCGGTCTGCAGACCGATCAGGAAACAACGATCAGAAGGCAAGAAGCTCGGGAGAAAAGGAAGGGGATCGGCCCCTGGACCGATCAGAGAAAGCTCTGATCGGTCCCCAGGACCGATCAGGATGAAGCTAGACCGATCAGGAGAATGCCTGATCGGTCCAGACCTTAAGCACAGAAAGGTCACCGATCAGGGCTCAGCCTGATCGGTCCCCATGACCGATCAGGAGCTCTGTGGACCGATCAGGATGGAGCCTGATCGGTCCAGAACTATCCGTTGTGAGTAACAACGGCTATCTCCGTCTTCTTCGCTGTCCTCTTTGCGTGCAGGTTATAAAAGGAGTGTTGGTTGCTACTCGGAAAACTTAGAGGTTCCACTGTACAAAACTTTTGTACAAAGGTCTGAACCTTTTCCTAGCTACCATGTGTTCTTTTAAATTAAATTTTAGATCGCCTGCGGAACTTAACACGTTTGATCCAAAACTTAATCTATTTGTTCTTTTAGCTTTTGACTTGGATCTCCTGCGGAACTTAACACGTTCGACCCAAATCACCTTAAGTTATTAATTCCATTAAATATTAATTTCCATAATTGGTTCCCAGTGCTGACGTGGCGAGGCACATGGCCTTCTTGGATATGGGAGCAACCACCACCGACTAGACAAAACCTTTTATAGAAATCTAATATTTAATTTCCTAAAATAACTTTAGGTTAACCGAAAAGAACAATCAAAACACAAGGAAAAATAAAACAAAAGAACACAACTTCAAAAAATATATTCGAAATACTAGAATCGTAAGCCTCTTGTATTTGGTATTATTTCCATAAATAACTAGCATGATGCGGAAAGAAAAATTACTAGTTATACCTTTTAGAAAGACCTCTTGATCTTCTACCATATTACTCTTCTAACCTCGGACGTTGTGTGGGCAACGATCTTCCGAGATGAGAACCACCAAGCACCTTCTTCTTCCTTGCAAGTTTCGGCCATCAAAACATCTTCTAGGATGAAGAGGTTCGGCCACCACCACCATGCTCCAAGGGATGCTAGAAACGAGGCTTGCTTTCTCTCCTTCTTCTCCTTCCTTGATCCGGCCACTAACAAAAGCTCCACCAAGAGATAAGTTTCGGCCAACAAGAGGAGAGGAGAGAAATAGGGCCGGCCACACCAAAGAAGAAAAGAGAGGAATAAAAAGAATAGAGTTGTTCACCATGAAGCCTCCTCTACCCCCTCTTTTATAATCCTTGGTCTTGGCAAATAAGAAAAAATTAATAAAACCTTCCTTAATTCTTTTGCCATGAAAAAGAAAAATTAATTAAAAATTAATTTCCTTTTTCCAACTTATTTGGCCGGCCACCTACAATCCACAAATCAAGGAAAGTTTTAATTAAAACTTCCTAATTTGTTTCTAGAAATTTATAAAAATTTCTCCAATAATTTTATCCCTTCATGATTGGTTAATAAAAAGGAAATTTAATAAATTAAAATCTTTCTTTTAAACATGTGGATAAAAAGAAAGTTATCTCTAAAAATTAAAATCTTTTTTAATCTACAAATAAGGAAAGATATCAAATCTTTTCTTAATCTCTTGTAGAAACTTATAAAAGAGAAAATTTAATTTTTAAACTTTCTTTTAAATCATGAACATGGTTAAAAAGGAAAGTTTTCTTAAAATTTAAAATCCACCTTTTAATCAACAAATAAGGAAAGATTTCAAATTTTAAACTCTCTTTTAAACATGTAGATGATTTACAAATAAGAAAAGTTTTTACCAAAAATTAAAACCATCCTCTTAAACTACAAATAAGGAAAGAGATTAATCTCTTCTCTTAATCTTTTGTAGAAAGCTATAAAAGGAAATTTTTAATTTTTAAACTCTCTTTTAAAATCATGATATCCACATAAGAAATAATTTCAATAAAAATCCTTTTTAATATTCTAGTGGCCGGACACCTAAGCTTGGGACCCATGCTTTGGCCGGCCACCTACATGCCTCATTCACTTGGCCGACCCTAGCTTGGGTTCCAAGCTAGCTTGGCCGGCCCCATTGGATGGGTAAGAAGGTGGGTATGCGGTGGGTATAAATCTCTATATACTAGAGGCTACGATAGGGACCGAGAGGAGGAATTGGTTTTGGTCTCCCGATGAAATTAAGCATCTCGTGTTCGCCCCGAACACACAACTTAATTTCATCAATAATAATTCATTCCACTAAAGAACTATTATTGAACTACCGCACCAATCCCAAATTACATTTTGGGCTCCTTCTTATTATGAGTGTGTTAGTCTCCCTGTGTTTAAGATAACAAATGTCCACTAATTAAATAAGTTACTGACAACTCACTTAATTAATATCTAGCTCCAAGAGTAGTACCACTCAACTTTATCGTCATGTCGGACTAAGTCCACCTGCAGGGTTTAACATGACAATCCATATGAGCTCCTCTTGGAGACATTCTCAACCTAGATCACTAGGACACAGTTTCCTTCTATAATCAACAACACACACTATAAGTGATATCATTTCCCAACTTATCGGGCTTATTGATTCATCGAACTAAATCTCACCCATTGATAAATTAAAGAAATAAATATCAAATATATGTGCTTGTTATTATATTAGGATTAAGAGCACACACTTCCATAATAACTGAGGTCTTTGTTTCTTTATAAAGTCAGTATAAAAGAAACGACCTCTAATGGTCCTACTCAATACACTCTAAGTGTACTAGTGTAATTATATAGTTAAGATAAACTAATACATAATTACACTACGACCTTCCAATGGTTTGTTCCTTTCCATTTTAGTCGTGAGCTACTGTTTATAATTTATAAGGAAACCGATAACATGATCTTCTGTGTGTGACACCACACACCATGTTATCTACAATATAAATTAATTGAACAACTACATTTATCATAAATGTAGACATTTGACCAATGTGATTCTTATTTCTAGATAAATGTTTATACCAAAAGCTAGACTTTTAGTATACACTCTAATAATCTCCCACTTATACTAAAAGACTAAGCTGCCATATCAGCTGCCATACATCTGATTCTCAACCCTTCAACATGCCCTTCAAAAGCTCTTGCCTTAAGGACCTTAGTGAAAGGACCTTAGTGAAAGGATCTATAGGTCATCACCTGATGCAATCTAGGCGGCAACAACTTCTCCTCATTTATACGATTTCTCGTATTGGGTGGTACTTGCGCTCTATTGTGTTTACTTGCCTTATAGACTTATGGTTTCTTCGAGTTTGCTACTGCACCAACATTATTACAATAAATTGTAATAATCTTTGGACAAACCAGAAATCATTTCTAAGTCTATCTTGAGGTTATTGAGTCATTCAGCTTTTATGGCTACCTCAGAGGCTTGCCATATACTAAGCTTCTATGGTGGAGTCCAGAAAAACACCTATGCTTATCACTCTTCCATAGTTATGACTTTACCTCCTAAAGTAAACACAAAACCCCGAGGTTGACTTATTATTGTCCCTATCCGATTGGAAGTTAAAATCCATGCAACCCACAAGGACCAAATTAACTGCCTTGTAAGCTAGCATATAATCTCTAGTACGTCTAAGGTACTTCAATATATGCTTTACTGCAGTCCACTATCCTTGTCTAGAGTTACTTTGATATCTGCTAACTATGCCCTTGGCAAAACAGATTTCTGATCTCGTGCATAGCATACATTAGGCTTCTGTCAGCCGAAGCATAAAGAACTGCCTTTATTTCCTTTATCTCCTTTGATGTCTACAGAGACATATCTTTAGATAAAGTTACTCTATCCTGAAAAGGTAAGAAACCTTTCTTGGATTTTTGTATGCTTAAAACGAGCAAGGATTTTTTCAATGTATGAAGCTTGGGATAAGTAAAATATTCTTTTCTTGCGATCCCTTATTACTTTGATCTCAAGAATATATACATTCTCTCAAGTCCTTCATATCGAATTGTTTGGACAACCATACCCTTACTTCTGACAACACTTTGATATTGTTTCCAACTACCAAAAATGTTATCTACGTATAGTACAAGAAATACCACCACGTTTCCATCACGCCTTTTGTATACACAAGACTTATCCGGTTACTAAATAAATCCATAGGTCTGGATTACTTTGATAAACCAGATGTTCCAAGACCTTGAAGCTTTGCCTCAGTCCATAGACTGATTGAGCTTACACAAGATGCTCTTAGCCCTTTGCAATGAACCCTTCTGGTTGCTTTATATGGATGCTTTCTTCAAGACTTCCATTAAGGAATGTTGTCTTGACATCCACTTGCCAAATAGATAAAAGAATCCGGATAGATTTTAGCATGACTACCAGTGAAAAAAGTTTCCTTTTTCATCAAGCCTTGCTCTGAAGGTTTCTACCTTCCTGTCTATCCTTCTTTTCCTATTATAGACCTTTTACACCCAAAGGCTTTTACACCATTTGGTGGTTCTACAAGCTTCCAGATTTTATTAGAATACATATATTCTAATTCTGTTATTCATTACTCTTTGCCAAGATGCTGCATCTTTATCTTGGAGTGCTTCATCATATGACCGGAGATCAGGTTCATGTCCTTCAGGGATCGAGTCCAAAAACTCTCCCAAAACATGAATCTTTTTAGGTTGCTTAACACCCTCCCACTACGACAAGACACTTTCTGTAATTGTGTATCATTTGTGATACGTGTTGCAGTTTCCTTGTGGTATCTCATCTTATACAGTTGGTACTAGATTAGACATATCTTTTATTATTTCCTTAAGAACAAATTTACTTATGAGCACGTGGTTCCTTATATAGTCCTTTTCTAAAAATCAGTCATTGATGCTAATAATGACCTTCTGATTTTTAAGACTATAAACCTACTTTTGTTTATATAGGATAACTTACAAACAAGTGAACTCCTATCCAACTTATCATTGTCTCTCTTTAACATATGTGCTGGATTACCCGAATCCGAATATGCTTCAAAATAGGTTTTCACCTATTCAGCAATTCTATATGAGTAGAGAGTTCTAACTTGGAAGGTACTATGTTCACTTTCGTTTTAAGAGTTTATCCTTAAAACAAATTTGGTAATTTTCTGAATAACTCATCATCTATCTAATTATTCCATAAGAGTCCTTTACCTTCTTTCTACTACACCATTCTGTTGGGGTGTACCAGATGCAGTTAGTTGGGATTGAAATCCAACTTCTGATAAGTGACTCCTAAAATCTCTCAAGAGGTACTTGCCACTACGATCTTCCATAGTGACTTTTTACTTTAACATTTCTCCGCATCAACCTTGTACTCTTTGAACTAATCAAAGTACTTAGTCTTGCGGTACATTAAGTAAATTTATTTGTATCTTGAATAGTTGTCTATAAAATAGACAAAATATTCAATACTACCTCTTGTCTGGATAGTCATAGGATCACACAAATCAGAATGAACCGATTTCAACATATCTTTGACTCCATACCCCTTGGACTTAAAAGCTTCTTGGTTATTTTCCTTCCAAGTAAGACTCGTAGGTTGGAAAGATTTCCACTACCAATGAACCCAAAAGTTCATCAGCTACCAATGAATCCTACTCAAGTATAACCTAGCTTTAGATGCCAAAGATATAATTGGTTCATTTCCAAGGTTGCTTTCTTAAAATTAGAAGATGTGTTACTAATTTCCATTTGTTGCATCGTGGGAGTTATTGGATTATAAATTGTCAACCATCATACCAGAATAGATAACTTCCCTATTTTTCTTGATAACAACTTTGTTATCAAAATAGACACAATATCTATAATAGTTTAGAAACTGAAATCAGGTTCTTTCTAAACTTGGTATGTAAAGATAATTACTTAAAATCCATATTTTATTCTTTATCAAAGGATAAACATCTCCCACTGCAACAGCTACCACTTTTACAGTAGTGCCCATGTGGACGGTGATTTACCTTTCATTTAGTTGTCGGGTTTCCTGGAACCCTGCAATGAATTGCAGACATGATTAATGGCATCTTGTATCTACACTCCAGGTTCTGGTAGATAACACCACTAGACATATTTCAACTAATGAATTAAATACACCTAAATTGTTCTTAGTTCTAAAAAAAACAGTCTACCTTAATGTCCAAGTCCTATTTCCAATCATTACAATTGGGACTACTAAGTCTTTTTCTATAGTATGACTACTAGGGATTGACAAACATCCTAAGAATCACAAAAATATTTGGTCAAGATCAACTCCTTAAAATCTCCATGAATTTTGTATATACAAAATCAAAGAGGAGATTTTATTCATTCATTTTATTATCTCGTCAATTTTACTTTATGACGAATAAAATTAATAGTTGATCTGTCTTTGATCAAATATTTGGTCAAAACTCTATGAATTTAAAATAACATTGATTCCTTAAACAATATTATTTAAATTCACCAACACCTCAAACACCGTGAATTTTGCATGCCACGTTAGTGTGGACGTATACAAATTCATCATTTATAAGAGGAGGGTTTTACCCATTGACTATCTTGTCAATATAACTTTTTGATAAATAAAATTACCTCAAACACCATGAATCTTGTATGCCACGTTAGTGTGGACGTATACAAATTCATCATTTGTAAGAGGGGTTTATTAATTTTATTATATTGCCAATCTAGTTTTATGACAAATCAATAGTTGGTTTCCCTTTGGTCACACAAGTGATAGTAGTGACTCCGTTGGGGAGGATACTATTAAATGTGTCTAAGTGTATACCATTACTTGACACTAAGTCCATTAATAAGATTATGCCCCTTCCGTTGGGGAAGATCACATGCTCTTAATTAACTTCCTATAGTCATCCAAAAATGGAAGTCTGTTCTAGTGATCCACAAACAAGCTCATCCGTTATGGAGGAAGGCACTTAGAGCCAACGCGCAAGCTTGTTTGCATCACTTACAAACCAGTAATGGAGACCATGGGATTTACTTAAAAATCCCTCTCCCACTTAGTTATTTATAAATGAGGAATTTTAACTATGCTAGTCTACTAAATATGTAAACCAACATGCACACACAACACAATATAAAAGCAATAAATAGAAAATATAATTTTCAACTATTATGGCTTTAATCTCTAGATGTCCTCCGTGTGTTGTCATCCTAAGCTGCTGCCATATTTGGCCACCGCCACCGGGTCTAGCTGTCGCATCCATCTTGCTCCTAGTTCCGCTGTGCCTCTGGTCCTTAGAAGGTTCCATGCTTTGCAAGATTCGATCCGCGACATAAATAGAATTTTACATTTTTGATCCTATATTCCATAAAAGGAATGTACATGTATCTAGATCAAAAATAAAATCCTAATAAAACTAAATACAGCTCCTGCTGTATTTTATAATACAATCATGCACACACAATAAAATGCCCTTGACAAGTCCAAGGGTCCAATCACACACATAATAACCATAAGCCATAATAGTTGGATCCTGCATCCACAAAGTTAGCACGTCCTACTATTAACCTGCCTAAATTATGTATGACATGTGCATAATTAAACTAATACCAAATACACAAAGGCAAAACCCTAGCTCTGATACCAATTGTTGGTTGCTACTCGGAAAACCTAGAGGGTCCACTGTACAAAAATTTTGTACAAAGGTTTGAACCTTTTCCTAGCTACCATGTGTTCTTTTAAATTAAATTTTGGATCGCCTGCGGAACTTAACACGTTTGATCCAAAACTTAATCTATTTGTTCTTTTAGGTTTTGACTTGGATCTCCTGCGGAACTTAACACGTTCGACCCAAATCACCTTAAGTTATTAATTCCATTAAATATTAATTTCCATAATTGGTTCCCAGTACTGACGTGGCGAGGCACATGGCCTTCTTGGATATGGGAGCAACCACCACCGACTAGACAAAACCTTTTATAGAAATCTAATATTTAATTTCCTAAAATAACTTTAGGTTAACCGAAAAGAACAATCAAAACACAAGGAAAAATAAAACAAAAGAACACAACTTCGAAAAATATATTCGAAATACTAGAATCGTAAGCCTCTTGTATTTGGTATTATTTCCATAAATAACTAGCATGATGCGGAAAGAAAAATTACTAGTTATACCTTTTAGAAAGACCTCTTGATCTTCTACCGTATTCCTCTTCTAACCTCGGACGTTGTGTGGGCAACGATCTTCCGAGATGAGAACCACCAAGCACCTTCTTCTTCCTTGCAAGTTTCGGCCATCAAAACATCTTCTAGGATGAAGAGGTTCGGCCACCACCACCATGCTCCAAGGGATGCTAGAAACGAGGCTTGCTTTCTCTCCTTCTTCTCCTTCCTTGATCCGGCCACTAACAAAAGCTCCACCAAGAGATAAGTTTCGGCCAACAAGAGGAGAGGAGAGAAATAGGGCCGGCCACACCAAAGAAGAAAAGAGAGGAATAAAAAGAATAGAGTTGTTCACCATGAAGCCTCCTCTACCCCCTCTTTTATAATCCTTGGTCTTGGCAAATAAGAAAAAATTAATAAAACCTTCCTTAATTCTTTTGCCATGAAAAAGAAAAATTAATTAAAAATTAATTTCCTTTTTCCAACTTATTTGGCCGGCCACCTACAGTCCACAAATCAAGGAAAGTTTTAATTAAAACTTCCTAATTTGTTTCTAGAAATTTATAAAAATTTCTCCAATAATTTTATCCCTTCATGATTGGTTAATAAAAAGAAAATTTAATAAATTAAAATCTTTCTTTTAAACATGTGGATAAAAAGAAAGTTATCTCTAAAAATTAAAATCTTTTTTAATCTACAAATAAGGAAAGATATCAAATCTTTTCTTAATCTCTTGTAGAAACTTATAAAAGAGAAAATTTAATTTTTAAACTTTCTTTTAAATCATGAACATGGTTAAAAAGGAAAGTTTTCTTAAAATTTAAAATCCACCTTTTAATCAACAAATAAGGAAAGATTTCAAATTTTAAACTCTCTTTTAAACATGTAGATGATTTACAAATAAGAAAAGTTTTTACCAAAAATTAAAACCATCCTCTTAAACTACAAATAAGGAAAGAGATTAATCTCTTCTCTTAATCTTTTGTAGAAAGCTATAAAAGGAAATTTTTAATTTTTAAACTCTCTTTTAAAATCATGATATCCATATAAGAAATAATTTCAATAAAAATCCTTTTTAATATTCTAGTGGCCGGACACCTAAGCTTGGGACCCATGCTTTGGCCGGCCACATGCTCTTGGCCGACCCTAGCTTGGGTTCCAAGCTAGCTTGGCCGGCCCCCTTGGATGGGTAAGAAGGTGGGTATGCGGTGGGTATAAATCTCTATATACTAGAGGCTACGATAGGGACCGAGAGGAGGAATTGGTTTTGGTCTCCCGATGAAATTACGCTCGTGTTCGCCCGAACACACAACTTAATTTCATCAATAATAATTCATTCCACTAAAGAACTATTATTGAACTACCGCACCAATCCCAAATTACATTTTGGGCTCCTTCTTATTATGAGTGTGTTAGTCTCCCTGTGTTTAAGATAACAAATGTCCACTAATTAAGTAAGTTACTGACAACTCACTTAATTAATATCTAGCTCCATGAGTAGTACCACTCAACTTTATCGTCATGTCGGACTAAGTCCACCTGCAGGGTTTAACATGACAATCCTTATGAGCTCCTCTTGGGGACATTCTCAACCTAGATCACTAGGACACAGTTTCCTTCTATAATCAACAACACACACTATAAGTGATATCATTTCCCAACTTATCGGGCTTATTGATTCATCGAACTAAATCTCACCCATTGATAAATTAAAGAAATAAATATCAAATATATGTGCTTGTTATTATATTAGGATTAAGAGCACACACTTCCATAATAACTGAGGTCTTTATTTCTTTATAAAGTCAGTATAAAAGAAACGACCTCTAATGGTCCTACTCAATACACTCTAAGTGTACTAGTGTAATTATATAGTTAAGATAAACTAATACATAATTACACTACGACCTTCCAATGGTTTGTTCCTTTCCATTTTAGTCGTGAGCTACTGTTTATAATTTATAAGAAACCGATAACATGATCTTCTGTGTGTGACACCACACACCATGTTATCTACAATATAAATTAATTGAACAACTACATTTATCATAAATGTAGACATTTGACCAATGTGATTCTTATTTCTAGATAAATATTTATACCAAAAGCTAGGCTTTTAGTATACACTCTAACAAGGAGATCGAGGCTTCTCTGCTCCGGCTACTACTTACTGCTTCATCTTCTTCTTGCTGAGCTTTGGTGCTGTGTTTGAGCTCTGCTGAGCTCCCTACTCCACTGAAGCTTCAAGTGAGCTTCTCGGCTGGTCAGCTGCTGCTGTTCTTCTGTGAAGTTGCTGCTTCATCAACGGAAACCAGTCGAAGGCAAGCGTGTTTGTTTTTACATTCATATTGTTGCCTCTTCTTGTATTTCTTGTACACTCTGATCTTGCTGTTGCAAGAAAGTATTGTGGCGAGGTTTCTCCACCCAGAAGGAGTTTGCTTTAGCCGGTTCTCCGGGGACTCATCCACCGACGGATTGGTAGGCTTCGTCCACCTTACAGACACGCCGAGGAGTAGGAGTTTCATCTCCGAACCTCGTTACATCGACGCGTATTGAGGTTTGATTTCTTGTCTTCGTTTCTTGTTTTTATTTCCGCTACGCTAACCCTAGTTTGTAGAAAGAAACGAACGCGATTTGGGGTCGGCTATTCACACCCCCCCTCTCTAGCCGCGATCATCGATCCTAACAATGGAGACCGTGGAATTTAATTAATTCCTCTCCCACTTAGTTTTATAGAAACGAGGAATTTTAACATGCACCTAAGCACACAAGCACATCACAACATAAAAGGCAATAAATATGAAAACTAATTTTTCAACTATTATGGCCTTATACATTGTTGTCCTCTGTGTGCCACCAGCCCTAGCAGTTGTCAAACCTAGCCGCTAGCCCTAGGGCTCATATCGTCACGTCCATCGAGCTTCCTTTTCCGCTGCGCCTCTGGTCCTCAAATAGCACCAAACCTCGTAAGGATACGATCCGTGAAAAAAATAAAATTTTACATATATCGATCATATATTCCACAAATAATGTACATAAAGTCTAGATCGAATAAAATGTAAAATCCTAAAACTAATATAGCCACTATTTTATTTAATAAATACAATCATGCACACACATAAAATGCCCTCGACATGTCCAAGGGTCCAATCACCCATAATCACAATAGGCCATAATAGTTGGAGCCTGCAACCACAGAGTTAATCATTAGAACATCCTACTATTTTCATGCCTAAAATATGTATGACATGTGCATAAGTAAACTAAAAACCAAACACACAGAAGTATAAACCAAGCTCTGATACCAATTGTTGGTTGTTACTCGAAATACCATTCTAGTTCCCCTGTACAAAAATTTATACAAGTACATAACTATCCTAGCTACCCATGTGCTCTACTGAAGTTAAATTTTGATTGCAAACGATGCATAACATTATTAATCCAAATTATCCTTCAGAAGTTGAACTTGGATTGGAAATGATACTTAACATTTTTACTCCAAGTTTAACCGATGTGTTCTTCATAAGTTAAACCATATAACTGAAGTTAATTAAAATATCTATTTCAAAGATCGGTTTCCAAGTTCAACATGGTTAGGCACTAGGCCTTCTTGGGTATGGGATCATCCACCACTTCATAAACAAAGCCTTTCAAAGAAATCGGATATTTAACTTCTTACAGTAAACTAGGTTTAACTACAAAGACCTCAATAGAAGCACAATATCGAAACATGAAATCGAAAAATAAAATCGATAACAAAATGATAACCTAAAATTGATAGCCTCTTGTGATTGGTTTTTCAAGATCTATACAAAGAAGATGAACTAGTTATGATGCGGAAACAAATAACTAGTTATACCTTTCTTGATCTTCTGTTGTATTCCTCTCCTTCTCTTCGACGTCGTGTGGGCGACGATCTACCAAGATGAAATCCACCCAAGCCTCTTCCTTTGCTTCCAAGTTTCGGCCACCAACTAACCTCTAAGGGATGCTAGACAAGAAAGCTTCCTTCTCTTCTTCTTCTCCTTCAAGCAACAGGCCACCTAGAGAAAACCAAGCTTGATGTGGCCGACCTCCAAGAAAGAAAACAAAAGGAGAAGAGAGAAGGAAGAGGGCCAGCCACCAAGGGAAAAGGAAGAGAGGATTTCAGCCACAATAGAGAGGATGCAAGGCTTAGGTTGTTCTCTATGAGGCACCCTCTCCCTCTCTTTTATAATCCTTGGCGAATCCAAAAAAGGAAAGTTTTAAAACAAAAAATTAAAACTTTCTTTTATTCCTTTACATGACCGGCCACCTACTTGTGCATCAAACAAGGAAAGATTTTAAACAAAAAAAAATTAAAATCTCTCTTTTAAAATCCCTTTTGTGGTTAGCTATAAAAGACATGTTTTATAAAATTAAAATCTTCTCTTTTAAATCCTTTTGTGGATGTCTATAAAAGAAAAGATTTAAAGTAAAACTCCTTTTATATCATGGTTACAAGAAGGAAAGTTTAAAATTAAAATATTTCTTTTAAACATTATAGTTAACTATAAATAAGGAAAGATTTCAAATCTCTCTTTTAATTCTTTGTAGAAAGTTATAAAAGGAAAGATTTTAAAATTTAAACTCTCTTTTAAAATCATGTGGAAAGCATCATAAATGAAAAGATTTTAACAAAATAAAAACTCTCTTTTATTTCCTTTTGTGACCAATCTAAAAAAGGAAAGTTTGATAATTAAAATCATCCTATTAAATCCTTTTAATGGATCTCTATAAAAGGAAAGATTTTACAAAAAATAAAACTTCCTTTTCTATTCCTATGTGGTCGGCCATATCTTGGACACCAAGATATGCTTGGGCTGGCCACCTCTTGGCTCCAAATAATGCTTGGCCGACCCCTTGCAAGCAAGGATTGGTCGGCCCTAGCTTGAGCTCCAAGCTTGGCTTGGTCGGCCCCTTGCTTGGGCTCCAAGCAAGGATGTGGCCGACCCTTAAGCTTGGTTAAGAAGCTGGGCTTTGGGCAGATATAGGACTTTATAAAATAAGAGGCTACAACAAGGACCGAGAGGAGGAATTGGTTTTGGTCTCCCGATGAGCTTAAGCTTCCCGTGTTCACCCTGAACACCTAACTCAAGTTCATCAATAATAACTCATACCACTAAAGAGTTATTATTGCACTACCGCACCAATCCCATATTACAATATGGGCTCCTTCTTATCATGAGTGTGCTAGTCTCCCTGTGTTTAAGATATCGAATGCTCACTAATTAAATGAGTTACTGACAACTCAATTAATATTTAGCTCCAAGAGTAGTACCACTCAACTTTATTGTCATGTCGAACTAAGTCCACCTGTAGGATTTACATGGCAATCCTTATGAGCTCCTCAAGGGGACATCACCAATTTAGATCACTAGGACACAGTTTCATCATTTAATCAACAACACACCATATAAATAATATCATTTCTCAACTTATCGAGCCTATTGATTTAACGAACTAAATCTCGCCCTTTGATAAATTAAAGAAATAAATATTAAATATACGTGCTTGTTATTATATCATGATTAAGAGTACGTACTTCCATAATAATAGAGATCCTATTTTTTTTTACAGCCAGTATAAAAAGAACAACCTTAAATGGTCCTTCTCAATACACTTAGAGTGTACTAGTGTAATTTTATAGTCAAGATAAATTAATACCAAATTACACTACAATCATTCCAATGGTTTGTCCCATTCCATCTTGGTTGTGAGCCACTATTTATAATTTATAAGGAACTGATAACATGATCTTCTGTGTGTCACCTCACACCATGTTATCTACAATATAAATTAAATGGACAACTATATTTAACTAAATGCAGATATGACCAATGTGATTCTCATTTCAAAATAAATGTTTTATACCAAAAGCTAGGCTTTTAGTATACATCCCAACAAATCCAAGGTAAGTGAAGGTCACTATGAAGATCTCCTTTGGGTGGGGTAGCCTCTTACAACGTTGATATATAGTTTACACAGTAGTAGAATAGAAAGATAACTCATTTACAAGTATCGTTGTTTTGCTACAGAGATCAAGGATGTATTTATAGCCCAGTTTCGGCCACCTCAGTGTGGATAAAACTTTATCCACGACGTAACAGATAGCAATAGCTCGATCTAGATTAGTTTCTCTGGTTCGGGCATGTGGAACAACTCCGGGCACTAGAACCACCTTCGCACAGGGGTACCTCGCCAAGGTGCCCGGGCTGGACCAAACTGGTCCGGGTGCCCAGACTCCGGGTGCTCGGACTCTGGGCGCCTGAGCCATAGTCAACTTTAGGTTGACTTTTCATCCGAGTCTTTTGCTCCAGCTTCGATCGCTTGGGTGCTTTCGGCCATCTGAAATAGGGCTCACTCGAATCCATTTTTTGTCCTTCTTGAGCAACCTTCTGCTCTGGCTTCTCGTCCCTATAAAACGTCACGCGCTTCCTTCTTGTACGCCAGCGTACTCTTCCGCAGTGCCTCGTCCCTCAGATGCACCGATCCTGTCGATTCTCTCTCGTGTCATCCTTCTCACTAGCTACGTCTTTCGCTCGACTTCCTGTACTCCTAAGTTCTTGCACACTTAGACACAAGGCATCAAATCACAACAGGACCTAACTTGACTTGGTTTATCACATCAAAACCACCATGGGGTACTTACACCATGTTGGTGTTAGTCTTACAAAAGTAACACCAATATAACCTTGCTTCTCATTGTTGGCGTTGCAATATTGCAAACATAATCCCATATTGGAAACATATGGGAAAGATCATGAGCTTAAAAAAAAATGTCTCCATTGGCATGAAGCCTTTTGAGTAGAGCCCAAGAGCAAAACCATGAGAGTTTAGGCCTAAAGTTGATAATATTATGTCATTATAGAGATATCTAAATTCCTTTTGATCCTAACAATTGGTATCAGAGTAAGGTCGCTTTTCACCGGACTAACCACTGGAAGAAGCATGATCCAGAGTCATGATCCAAGATTGAACCATGTGGGTGAAACTTTGAACAAAGTAGGGGAGACACTAAGCAGGTCAAGAGGGACCCGATGCTTGAGGGGGACCTTATGACCCTTTGTTTGAGGGGGGATTGTTGGGGTTGCAAGGCTACAAATATAGTTCCACATTGAAAATACATGGGAAAGATCATGAGTTTATAAGAAAAAGACATCTCTATTGGAATAAGACCTTTTGGGTAGAAACCAAGAGAAAAATCATGAGGGCTTAGGCCCAAAGTGGATAATATTATGTCATTGTGGAGATATCTAAATAGCTCTAATTTCTAAAATTGAACCTACAGCTATAGAAGAAGCCCCACCTAACCAAGACTGGATAATTGTAATGCAAGAGAAATTAGCTCAATTTGAAAGAAACTAAATCTGGGAACTAGTACTTAACCCACAAATAAATCTATAATTAATATTAAGTGGGTCTTTAGAAATAAACTAGATGATAAAGGTGAAATAGTAAGAAACAAGGCTAGACTAGTAGTAAAAGAGTTTAGCCAAGTAGAAGGGCTAGATTTTGATAAAACCTATGCACCTGTAGCCAGACTTGAATCCATCAGAATGTTGCTAGCCTATGCAACACATAAAGGATTTAAGTTATACTAAATGGACATAAAGTTTGTATTCCTAAATAGGCTCATCAAAGAAGAAGTTTATGTTAATCAACCCTTAGGATTTAAAGACTTGGACCACCCAAACCACGTCCTTAGGTTAAAAAAAAAGCTTTATATGGACTGAAACAAGCACCTAGGGCCTGATATGAATGTCTATCAACACACCTAATATCTAAGGGGGTTAACCAAGGCCAAATATACCAAACCTTATTTGTCAAAACCTTAGAAAAAGATATTTTTATCGCTTAAATTTATGTAGGTGACATAATATTTGGTTCAACAAATACAAATTTTTTTTTTAAAAAAAATATCAAATTAATGGAAAATAAATTTGAAATGAGCCTAGTAGGAGAACTTAACTTTTTCTTAGGGTTACAAATAAAATAAACAAAAGAAGGAATTTATATTTTTTTTCAAACTAAATATGCTAAGTAATTAATTAAAAAATTTGGAATGGAATGTTCTAAAAATATAAATACCCCAATGGCAATTAATGCTAAAATTGACTCTGATTTAGAAAGAAAACTAATAGAGTTAAAATATTATAGAAGTGCAATAGGAAGTCTACTATACTTAACTATAAGTTGACCTGATATTTTATTTGCAGTAGTCATGTGTGCTAGGTACCAATCTTGTACAAAAGAATCACACTTAACTAATGTAAAAAAGAATACTTAAATACATTAAGGGAACCCTAAGTGTAGGACTATGGTACCCTTGAACTAGCACATTTGACTTAATTGGATACTTTACTCAGAATATACTAGGTGTAAACTAGATAGAAAGAGTACAAGTAGAAGCTACCAATTTCTAGGTCAGTGCCTAGTAAACTAGTCTAGAAGAAAGTAATACTGTGTTACCTTATCCACTACTAAACCAGAGTACATAGCTATGGGAGAATATACATCTCAATTACTATGGATGATGCACACCTTAAAAGATTATCAATTAGAATATAAAAATGCAAAAATTTTAATTGATAACGTAAGTTCAATAAATTTAACTAAAATCCCAATACACCACTTAAGGACTAAATACATAGAAGTACACATCAATTTGTAAGGGATCACGTAGCTAAATGTGACATTGTACTTGACTATGTTAGTCCAAGTCAAACCTAGTTGACATTTTCATAAAACCCTTACCTAAACTTGAGTTCAGTGCACTTAGAAGATAATTAGGTATGTGTTTAGTAGAATATATTTTACAAACCTTTAAAATCATTCCTTTTATAGTATTGCTTTTTCAAAAGTTATGATTTTTTATTATATTTTTAAAATCAGCTTGGTCTTAAAATTCTAGGATAAATTATTTTATTTTCTTTAAAATTACTAATTTTACTAGTATTTTCAAAATATTGGACTTAGCTTAGGTATCTACCCCCTAAAAAGCATGTACCCATAGGTTTCAGCCAGAGCATCTCACAAGCACACTAGGAATACCTTTCTTGTGTATGAAAAATACTTAGAATGGAGTGAGATACATAGAATACTGCCTGGACTTCAGAATGCTTATGTCTATACATCAACATAAGTCTGGGTAATAAATACCAAGTCAAATTAATCAAGTTAAATTATCCATTTTAGTCAAACTAATTGGAATACTTACTTAACTTGACTAACCAAGTGAAAACTAATACTTCATACTAAACTGCTTGTAGCTAAAGGTTAGACACTTTTTCTAAGGAAAGTAGATGTTTATTTTGAAGTTTTTTTGTTTGTTGTTTTTTACTTTGAACTCTTATACTTAGACTCTAGGACCCTAAAACTTAAAGCACTTAATTAATTTTTTAAGACATTAATCAAGGGAGAGTAAAAGGAGTTAAGACATTAATTTTTTTTAAGATTTCAAAGTTAGAGTATTCTTTTTCAAGATTTCATAGTTAATTTTGCAAGTCTTTAAAGTATTTTTAACCAAAGTAGTTCAGTACTTCACTAAGTATTATTTTTAAAGTACTTAACTATCTATTTTTAACTATTTTTTAAAACTATTTTTGGAAAACAACCCTAAGTATAAATATTTAAAAAAATAAGTTTTATTGAAATATTTCTTCAAAAGCTAAGTACTTGATAAAATACCTTTTTGACTAAGTTTTTAACTAAGTTTTTGATTAAGTTCTTTCTCACAATCTTCAAGTATCCTTTAAAAGTTTTCTATCAAAGCTTTATAAAATGGCTGAGTTGTTATAAATTTTTGGAAAACTAAGTTTCAAAAACTCAAGTCTTGTTCAAAAGTTTTTTTCTTTAGCTATGTCAAATTCCCTACTTGGATTTTTTTTAAAATGTTATGTTCCAAAATATTATTTAATATTTCAAAGTATTTAAAAAATCTAAAAGTACTTTTCCTCCCTAAAGTATTTTTGATATATGGAAAAAATTAAGGTGGAGAGAATGGCCAAAAATTAAGGGGAGTAATAAATTAACGGGGAGCTAACATTACCTTAGTATTAAAATTGCCATATTGTTGTATGGTGTGATAAATATATATGTTGTGATAAAATAACTATATCTTTCTTAATTGTTATATTCTTCTGCTATATGTTTACTTAACTGTTGAACCAAGTTGCCATAATTAAAAAGGGCGAGATTGTTGGTGCAGAAAGTACTAAACGATCAAACCTATGTTTTGATAATGGCAAACGGTTCAAAGTTAAGTTGCCTTATTATCTAACAAGTGTGATTATGCTTGCAGGAAAATCTTAAGTTGTCTTAGACAAAAGTCCTAGTGGACTCTAGGCAGGTGAAAAGTCTTAGCTGTGGTTATGCAATGAAGTCCTGGTCTAGGGGACTGGGTGAAGTCTTGGCAAGTTAAGCACTTTGGGCAAAATCCTAGAGTTGAGGACTCTAAGTGAAAATCCTGATAGTCGTGGACTAGGTAGAAGTCTAGACGGATCATGGAGTGGACGTCCAGCACGAAGTCGTGAAGTCTCAGACATTGAGTAAAAGTCCAGTCGATTTAGAGGACTGATCTAGCAAAAGGTAATTTCTCCTAAGAGGAGTAGGTGAGGACGCGTTCCCTATTGAGGGAACAATAGGCGTCGATTTGATCTAGGGTTTCTAGGAAATCTGAAAGTCAGAACCGGACAGTCTAAAGGCTGTTGAATAATTTATTATTCTTATTTTATTATGCTAACTTTGTCTTGTAGGTTATACTTTGTATTTGGACTAATATGCCTTGCAAGAAGGGAGATGCACAAGGAAATGCTCGGATGAACAGTGTCTAAGGCTGCTCCAAGGCTGTTGGAGGCACCTCAAGTGCCTTAGCCAAAGCTTCGTGCAGGAGGGAGTTGGAGACTCCTTCTAGGTGCCTGAAGGTACCTTGGATCAAGGATGAAAGGCCTTCCAGGAGCTTGAAGGTGCATTCAAAAGGACAAAGTTCACAAAATGTGGGACTTTATCGACTCCGTAGATTCGGGGATAAGGATCCAAGCTGGAGGCACTTTCAATAGAGTTGAAGGCACCTTCAACAGTCCATAAAAGGACTTCATGAGTAGAGCATTAAACACAACTCATCTTCGTGATCTTTCTCCCGTGTGTTGCTCCAAAGACAATCTAATGAAGTCATAACACTACTCCGACAATCAAAAGCTCTCAATTTCAACACTGTTGTTGTCGGTATAACTTTTAGTTGTAGTACTTTATAAATCTATTGTACTCAGTTTTGTAATATTCCAAATTGATAGTGAATTATACAAAGTAAACACTCAATGGGTATGGGCCTTGGAGTAAGAGTCATCAAAGATTCTGAACCAAGTAAAACTAAAAGTGTCAGCATTGCTTTTTCTTCTTCTACTTATTTTCTACCATGTTTATCTCCAATAGTTTTTATGAAAAGTGTGAAAAAGCCATGAGTGCTATTCATCCCCTCCTCTAGCACGCATCAATCCTACACTCATCACCAGGCTTGGTGTTGGTTTTCGAAGACCAGTACCAACATGGTTCTGATCTTCTCATACCAGTACCATAATGTACAAAAAAAATTCAAAACATTTGGACCAATGCTGGAAAGGCCTAGAAAAAGTAAATTAGAGTATATTTGAGCTCTTATGAGCCATGCAAACCCATAGGACTTAAAATGGTTCCAATCGAGGTCTTGTAGGTCTATCAATAGGTTTTAACCAAAACCTATTGATTGATATAGGGACCTTAGATTTATGAAATTTTGATATGGGATGACAGGGGTGAGTGTATAAAATATATATATTCCCTCCAACCATGGTTCTGAGACTCACACAAGAATCTATGGCTCCGTGCCAAGT
Source organism: Zingiber officinale (assembly GCF_018446385.1). Lineage (NCBI taxonomy): Eukaryota > Viridiplantae > Streptophyta > Magnoliopsida > Zingiberales > Zingiberaceae > Zingiber > Zingiber officinale. The sequence continues at coordinate 68,305,243 of NC_055988.1, read as the reverse complement.
GGCATAGACATTGTTGCTGATCTTGCAAAATCAACACCAACATGGTGCTAGTCTTGTGAAAGCAGAACCACGTTGGTGCTGGTCTTGCAAAAGTAGCACCAATGTGACCTTGGCTTCTCATCACTAGGCTTGGTGCTGGTTTCAGAAGATCAGCTCCAACGTGGTTTTGATCTTCTCACAAACTAGCACCATAATGTACAAAATGATTCAAACCATTTAGACCAATGCTACGAAGGCCTAAAAAGAGTAAATAGGGCATATTTGAACTTTTGTGAGTTAAGTGAAGCCATAGGACTTGGAATGGGTCCAATCGAGCTCTTGTAGGTCTATCAATGGGTTTTGATCGAAACCCATTAATTGATCTAGGGGCCTTAGATTTATGAAATTTTGATATGAGATAACAGGGGTGAGTGTATAGAATGTATATATGCCCTCCAACCATGGTTCTGAGACTCACATAAGAATCTATGGCTGTATGCCAAGTGGCAAGGACGTTGGTGATGGGCTTTGTATATCTGCACCACCGTGCCAATGACATTATGTTTGTACATTCTATTTGGCTTGATAATAAATTGATTCCTATGATAATTCAATATAAAGTTGACATTTCATACACAATAATCTTCAATAATCGATTAACAATATTATTAACACCGAATAAACCATATCACAAGTATTCCATTATATTTACTATATAGGGTTGCATTTACTAAGATTGTTACAAATACAATATGGAAATTGCACAAGATTGATGAACTTATAACTCTTCTATATTTTACAAATACATATATACAAGCATCGTAAGTACACAATGTTAGCTTTACAATCCATACCCAAGTTTCATATCATAAGCACTATGTTTAACACAAATACTTATTAATCACACCATTTCTTGGTCTTCGGTATATTAAACTCTCAGTGTACAAGGTGCAGAAGCTACTGCCAACTAGCTGCTACTATCCAATAACTACTACAATATAAATCAAGTGATATTACAAATATTATTATCTTAACGATACATTTACATTAGCTACTGTGAGAACATAATTCAAGTATTATGTTTAACAAAAATACATAATAATAACACCATCTATAGAGTCTGTGCCCCTTGTTATTATCCATGTCCCTCACGTACATTAGTCGGAGTTGGGAGAACTTTGGCTGATCAGCGTCCATAGTGTTCTCCATGAGCGATCAACCTTGGTCAACGTACACAGTGTTCTGAACTCCAAATAACATATGTTATTTTTCATCTCCCTCACATACTTTTGTCGTAGATGGGAGAAGTTCGTAGAAGCAATCATTATCTAGCTACTTTATGAAAATTCATCAAGGCATTCTTGAGACTCTTTGTTCCGACAAAGGATGTTTGGGCGATCGACATCCACTTCATGAGCTGCCCAACTTGATCAACGTATGTTGATCGAGGCTAGATGCTAGTGTTCATAGTAAATACATTCCTTTTCAAACCCTAAACAGGCTGCCTACTACCATATGAAAGCTTATAGTACACCGCGGAAGGTAACATGATCGTTTTATCATTGACACTTTGGGAAGAAGAAACACTACTAGATTTTATACAAAGACAGTGGATGCCATGAAAGGAATAATGAAGGTGGTGTCTAAAAGATGGTGCCAATCCATAGTTATGTTACTCATTTACCTTTGGATGTCATGAAAGGAGGCTCCCTCTATTTTATAGGAAACACAGGGGTATTATAACTATTCAATCTAGGGATAGGTGTATCACGATCCCACAGTTGCCCCACTAATAAGGTTAGATTTTGCCAGTATTCATGGGTCATAGTTTGTGATAGGTATGAGTGGTCATATGACTTATGATAGCTATAAGTGGTCATTCTATGGAAATGACGGATAAATTAACCTAATTGGGTAGGTTTCCAGTAATTAATTGATGAGTCTTCATAAATTCATTATTTTCAAATTATATAAGTCATCATTAAATTATTATTAGGGTTTAGGGCTTGTTAGCAGCACCAATGTGGTGCTAGTATCTTTTCATACCAACACCACAATGTACATAAAGATGTAAATTGTTTGGAATAATGCTATAAAGCACTAAAAAGAGTAAAAGAGGGTATATTTAGAATCCTATGATCCGTTTGAACTCACAACACTTGGAATGGGTCTGCTTAGAGTCCTCTAGGTCCATCAATGGGGTTTGACCAAAACCCATTAATTGACCTAGGAGCCTTGGTTTTCTGAAATTTTGGTATGGGATACAAAGGGTGAGTGTATAGAATGTATATATGCCCTCCAACCATGGTTCTGACACTCACACAAAAATGTATGTCTGTGTGCTAAGTGGCGCGTATGTTGGTGTTGATCTTGGAAAGCCAACACCAATGTGATGTTGGTCTTGCGAAAGTAGAACCACATTGGTGTTGGTCACGCAAAAACAGCACCAATGCGGCCTTTGCTTCGCATCACCAGGCTTAGTGCTGGTTTGTGTAGATCAACACTAACATGGTTATGATCTTCTTAGACCAGCACCACAATGTACAAAAAGATTCAAATAATTTGGAACAATGCTGGGAAGGTCTAAAAAGAATAAATTAGGGCATATTTGGACTCCTATGACCCATATAAACCCATAGGTCTTGGAATTGGTCTAATCAGAGTCTTCTAGGTCAATCAATGGATTTTGACCAAAACCCATTGATTGACATAGGAGCCTTATATTTCTAAAATTTTGATATGGGATGGAAAGGGTAAGTGTACAAAATGTACATATGCCCTAATCTATGGTGGTGTGCCAAATGGCATGAACGTTGGTGCTGGTCTTATAAAATTAGCACCAACATGGTGCTGGTCTTGCGAAAGAAAAACCACGTTGGTGTTGGTCTTGCAAAAGAAACACCAATGTGGCCTTGGCTCTAATCACTAGACTTGGTGCTGGTTTCTGAAGATTAGCACCAACGTGGTTATAATATTCTCAAACTAGCACCACAATGTACGAAAAGATTCAAATCATTTAGACCAACATTGGGAAGGTCTAAAAAGAGTAAATGAGGGCATATTTGAGCTCCTATCAGCCATGTGAACCCATAGGACTTAGAATGGGTCCGATCGTGGTCCTCTAGGTCCATTAATGAGTTTTGACCGAAACTCATTAATTGACCTAGGGACCTTGGATTTCTAAAATTTTAGTATGGGATAGCATGGGTGAGTGTATAGAATGTATATATGCCCTCCAACCATGGTTCTGAGACTCACACAAAAATCTATGAATGTGTGCCAAGTGTCACAGACATTGTTGCTAATCTTGTAAAACTAGCACCAACATGGCACTGGTCTTACGTAAGTAGAACACATTGGTGTTGGTCTTGCAAAAGCAACACCAACATGGCTTTGGCTTCTCTTAACTAGGCTGATGCTAGTTTTGAAAGATCAGTACCAACATGGTTCTAATCTTCTGAGACCAACACTACAATGTACAAAAGATTCACACCATTTGGACCAATGCTGAAAAGGCCTCAAAAGAGTAAATGAGGGCATATTTGGACTCCTGTGACCCCTATGAAGCTATAAGTCTTGGAATGGGTCTGATTGGAGTCTTCTAGGTCCATCAATGGATTTTGACTGAATCTCCAATGAAGCTGGAGGCACCTCAGATTAAGAATGGAGGCGCCCTCACACTATTGATGGAGGCACCTTGAAGGAGCTTGGAGGCACTCTCACTCCTCTACATGGAGGTGCCACAAGGATGTCAGAGGTGCCCTCACGCCCACAATGCAGAGAGTTAATCGTTGTAATAACTGTTATAATGTGGATAAAATTCTATCCTCATTGGAGACACCCTGGACACTTTGGAGGCACCTCCACCCAACAGTAATTTTTTATAAGGTGTTATAAAAAGTAGCCTAGAGCTAGGAATTATTTAATAACTATTGTATTCAATTCATAGTTAATTTCTAAGTTATCAAAGAGTGTAAGAGACTTCTCCACATTCAATGAAGGAGATCTTTTTAGTGCTTTCAACTGCCTTAGATTAATAACTACTTAGGTTGTAACCAAGTAAACTCTGGCTTCTTACTTATTCTTTTTAAGTTGCTATTCTTCCAATGTTAATTATTTATGCCTAACTAATCTTGTGTTCGTGCCTAAGTTCAATAGCAAGAGATTTTTTTTTCTAACTTTGATTGCTGGGCTATTCACTCCCCCGCCCCTTAGCTGGCCTAACTGGGACATACACACTATCCATATCTTTTTTCACCTCTTCAACATGATTAAGAAGCTGTTGATTTTATTTTTCCTTCTTAGAGATGATGAAGGAGCAGTCTCTTTTATCCTCATCCATAAGTTGAAGAAGATCTTCAATTTCTTTATCCTTCTAAGAGATTATTGTTGGTGCAGGAAGCATCCGACGATCGAACCGATGTTTTGATTATGTCAAAGGGTTCAAGTTAAGTTGTTTTGTTATCTAATGAGCTTAAACAAGTGTGCAGGAAAGTCCTAACTGCAGTTAGGCAGGTGGAAAATCCTAAGGGGAAATAACCTTAGGTCCTAGGGGGTGGTAACCCTAGGTGGAGGAAAACCCTAAGGGGCGGCAACCTTAGGTCCTAGGGGGTGGTAACCCTAGGTCCTAGGGGGTGGTAACCCTAGGTGGAGAAAAACCCTAGGGGGCGGTAACCCTAGGTCTTAGGGGGTGGTAACCCTAGGCAGAAAGTCCAGTCGGTCTGGAGGACCGGACTGGCATCAGGTAAATCTCCTGAGTGGAGTAGGTGACGACGCGTTCCCCGTAGAGGGAACAGTAGGCGTCGGGTCGACCTAGGGTTTTCGGTTTGAAGCCCGAAGTAAGACTCGGTCAGTCCGATGACTGACAATTTTATTTATCGTATTATCTTTTTGTGTTCTAACTCTGTTTTGCAGGTAACTAACAATTTTATGCAGGGTTAGAACTAACCAGGATCGGTCGACCGAACCTTGGGATCGGTCGACCGAACCTCAAAGCTACCAGATCAGATCTCCAAAAGTTGGACCGGGCTCGACCAGGGATCGGTCAACCGAACCTTGGGATCGGTCGACCGAACCTGGGATAGTTATCGACTGGATCAAGCCGAGGTGTGCGGGTCAGAGGAGACTGATCAGTCGACCGAACCTTGGGATCATTCGACCGAACGCAGGGATAAAGTTTGACCAGATCGAAGCGGAGCAACAGATCGACGGATCAGATGGAGTGGAGATCATCTGATCGGTCGACCGAACGTGGGGATCGGTTCACCGATCCGCTTCGGGTCAAATCTGATCCCGAGACTTGGGGATCTGGATCAGACCTTACAGAGCTATAAAAGGAGGCCTCGAGGTGCAGCTCAGACATCGAATTCCGAACAAGAAAATTGAGCTCTTCCGTGTACTGCTGCTAACGCCTCAACAACACTCTGCTACTCCAACGAATCAACTCCAAAGTTCACTATTCTTCTTGTTCATTGGTATAGTTTCTTTATTGCACTAATTGTACTCTAGATTGTAATAATTTCGATATTTTAGTTGTTGCCCACCGAAAGCGGTCAAGGACCGCAGACCTTCGATTAGGGGTCGCTATAGGCTCCGAACGAAGTAAAACATCTGCGTCTCTGTGTGTTTGATTTTACTTTCCGCTGCATTTCAACTCTGTGTTTTAAATCAATAAAATAGCCACGAGAGCTATTCACCCCCCCCCCCCTCTAGTGCTTTCGATCCATCAATTGGTATCAGAGCAGGGTCATTTTGAATCGGTGCAACCACCATTCAAAATAATTTTTCGTGGTATTTTCAGATTTTTCGGAGTCAATTAGAATTTAGCTTTATAGATATATTCTAATTCTTTTCTCGAATCGGTTTCTGCTCGAGGTTGGTGCAACACAACCCGAGTTCGTGGTCTATTTTTTTCTTCATACCGCACTACTAAGCCAGGACCAAGTCCTGGAACTTTCTTGTTATTTATTTTTTTATAGTTGATCTAAAATGACCCTTCAAGAAGGCTACAGTACAGCTCGCCCCCCACTATTCACCGGAGACGACTTCGGATACTGGAAGGGTCGGATGGAGGCATATCTCCAGAGTCATTTTAAAGTTTAGATGATTATCAAAACCGGATTCCAACTACCAACTGATAGCGCCGGCAAACCACTACCATACGAGGACTGGGACGCATCTCTGATTAAGAAGGTGGAAGCCAATGCCAAGGCGACCTGCACCCTCCAGTGTGGCCTGTCAAAAGAAGAACTCAACCGCGTCGGCCCTTTCAGCAGTGCAAAGGAGCTGTGGGATAAGCTCATTGAACTTCACGAAGGGACGTCCGACACCAAAGTAAGTAAAAGAGACTTAATTTTCAATAAATTGTTTAATATCAAACTGTAGGAAGGTGAGACACTGCCCAACTCCATGCCTGAATTCAAGATCTGCTCAATGGTCTTCATGCAATTGGACAGAAGGTAGATAACCGGGACATAATAAGGTATTTTCTAAACGCCTTTCCGAGGAACACCTTATGGGCATCCATGGTAGATGCCTACAATGTTTCTAAGGACTTGTCTACTATTAAGTTAGATGAACTCTTTGCAGAATTCGAACTTCATAAATAGACTAATGCACGCCTGATCGAGAAAGGATTGGCTTTGGTTTTAGGAACAAGAAGAGTACGCGAATCAAAGATAGAGCGCAGAACCGAACCTGAGTCAGAAGAAGAAGAACCAGATTTGGAAGACGATGACGAGCTTACAACCGAAATAGTCAACCTGGTAAAGAAACTCTACAAAAAGAAGGGCTTCAACAAAAAGGATGTGAGAAAGGCCATCCAGTCCAAAGAAGCCCAATCAAGCTTGAAGGCCAAATTCGAAGTGACCTGCTACGGGTGCAATCAGAAGGGGAACATCAAGGCAAACTGCCCGAACCAAAAAGATCCAAAGAAACCAAGGAGGAAGAAGGCCTTGAAAGCAACGTGGGACGAGTCTTCCTCCGAGGAATCCGACGACGAAGAACTCGAGCAGACAAATTTTCTCGCGCTGACAGCCCGGGACTACACCAACGAATCCGGAAGCGAGGACGAATCGGAAGCTGAGTCTGAAAGAAGCCACGGATCCGCATCTGTTTCCGAAGGACCAAACCCCTCTGTAAGCACAACCCGTTTATATATCTTAATTAATTATTTAATGCATAAAGTAGCTAAGTCAAAAATTCGAATCAAGTCGCTTCTAAAGGAGGTAACACTCCTTAAAGAAATGACTAATAACGAATCCTTGACTGATCCAGCTCAGACTGGAACCTCAACTCAAGTTCAAAGACTTGAGGAAGAGAATTCCAACCTGAAAAATCAAGTCAAGGATTTGAAGACAACCCTAGAACGATTTTCCCTGGGATCCAAGAATCTTGACTTGATTCTTGGAACACAAAGGGCAATCTACAATAGAAGTGGACTAGGATACAAATCTAAAAAGAAATATAAGTCATATTTATCTCTCATACAAAGAACAAATAGAAAATGGTCCAAGCATGGGTTGCCAAGTCCAACCTGATCAATCAAGTTGGACTCGGACAATATTGGGTTTCTAAGGATCAAATACATTACCTCGATAGACCATATCAAGGCTATGATCCAGGGGGAGCTAGAAGAAAAATGATTAAAACAAAAATTTGAAATTAAAAATTAAAAATTAAAATTAAAAATTAAATTAAAATTCGAAATAAAAAATTCGAAATTGAAACTAAAAATTAAATTAAAATTCAAAATTAAAAATTCGAAATTCAATTAAAAATTCAAAATTCAAAATTCAAAATTCAAATAAAAATTAAAATTAAAAATTAAAATTAAAATTTTAAAAAAATCAAAATTAGCTTAAAATTCAGAATTCAAATAAAAATTCGAAATTAAAATAGAAGGAGGATCCAGAATAGCTGGCACCCGCAACTAAACTACCCGACTGGGTAACCAAACTTAATCTACCCGAAATGGGTAAACAAGAGTAGTCTAACCGGCAGGGTAATTAAGGTTAAATAAAATGGACTAGGTTTAGCTTGACCCACGGTACTGGTGAAGTTTTTGGATGATAGTACGTTAGGGAAGCTTGGGCATCGCATGTTTAGGAAGATATGGCTTCGACCTGGTGCATTTGGCCAAGTGGAACTGACCGAAGCTACCCTTAAATGGATCCTAACTAGTTAGACCAAGGTTTAGTATTAAGTTTAATGGGTAGGACTATTTGGAAAACCTCGAAGGCATGGTTACTTTAATGAGTTCCTTGTCACTCACCATAGCCCAGAAGTTTATCCAAAGAATGTTTACTTGTTGAACCCAAAGCTAAACCTGAATCTAACACAAAGTTAAACATAATTCTAAAATTGAACCTCAATTCATCTCACAAAAATTATAGTAGTCCCTGATTGAAAATTTAGATCGGGTGAGATGACTAAGGAATTCATTAATTCAAAATTAAATTCATTAGTTCAAAATTAAATTCATTAATTCAAAATTAAATTCATTAATTCAAAATTAAATTCATTAATCTAAAATTAAATTAATTAATTCAAAATTAAATTCAATAAATTAAAATTAAATTCATTCAAATTAAAATTAACTTAATCATTTTTCAAATTAACTTAATCATTCACTCAAATTAAAAATTAACTTAAATCATTTTTTTTAAATTAAAATCAACTTAAATATTTTTCAAATTAAAATTAATTATTTTTCAAATTAAAATCAACTTAAATATTTTTCAAATTAAAATTAACTTAAATTTTTTTAAGAACTTACTTCAATCAAACTGTCTTTTGATCCATTAACTACTTTATGTGTAGGAATTGGATCAATGGATATTGGACAGTGGATGCTCCAGACATATGACTGGAGATAGGTTGAAATTCACTAAGCTAAAACTAAAGAACCTAGGATCAGTTGCATTCGGCAATGATGGAAAACTAAAAGTAATCGGAAAAGGTAATATCGAACTTAACTCCGATTTTATTATTCGAAAAGTGTTATTAGTTGAAAATTTTAATTTTAATTTATTAAGTATAAGCCAACTATGCGATACTAGTTACTCAGTTAATTTTACCAAGTCCAAATGTATAGTCAAACATATTGATAATCCAAAAATCATACTTAAGGGCACAAGGAAAGATAATGTCTACACAATTTATCTACCAACACCCTCGATAAAGTGTTTTCTAACACAACAAGAAGAAACTGAGTTGTGGCACAGGAGACTGGGTCACACTCACACAAGACTCATTTCCAAAATGTGTCAAAATGGACTAGTCAGAGGATTGCCCAAATTAAAAGTTATTGAAAATTCAATCTGTAATGCGTGTCAACAAGGAAAACAAACCAAGTCAACCCACAAGTCAACCAATCTAGGTAGAACTACTTGTTTACTTGAGCTCCTTCACCTAGACCTATTCGATTCACACGGAGCCAAGTCACTAAGCAAGAACCAGTATTGCTTAGTTATAATAGATGATTTCTCCAAGTTTACCTGGGTAAAATTTCTAAAAACAAAAGATGAAACCTTTGAAATATTTAGTAATTTTTGTAAATTAACATAAAATGAAAAATACACTAAAATTAAAAGAATAAGAAGTGACCATGGAGGAGAATTTGAGAATCACAACTTTACTGAATTTTGTGAAATAAATGGATACAAATATGAATACTCCTGCCCTAGAACCCCTCAACAAAATGGTTTAGTAGAACGTAAAAACAGAACACTACAAGAAGCTGCTAAAACCATATAAACGAATATAAACTATCTAATCAATTCTGGGCTGAAGCAGTTAGTACAGCATGTTACATTCAAAATAGGATTTTAATTAACAAAATTCAAAATAAAACACCCTATGAAATTTATTATAATAAAATTCCCAACTTAAACTATTTAAAAGTATTTGGGTGTAAAGTCTTCATTTTGAACACTAAAGACTACTTAGGAAAATTTACATAAAAAACAACCCCGGGAATATTTTTAGGATATTCAACAACTAGTAGAGCATATAGAGTGTATAACAAAAATACCCTAAAGGTAGAAGAAACAATAAATACAATATTTAATGAAGAAAATAAGTTACCCAACACAATAAATGAAACTGAAAATACAGAAAATATTAACCCAATAAACAGAGAAGATGACGAAATTCAACCTGAACCTATTGAATCTGAAGAACAAATCACTAACTCAAATGATATGCGACCAACTAGAACAAGCACAAATCACCCATCTGACCAAATTTTGGGTGACCCAACTGTAGGAGTCAGAACTAGATCATCTTATAGAAACCAGAGCCAAATAGCCTTGATTTCAAAAATCGAACCCAAAACCATAGAAGAAGCCCTACCAGACCCAGATTGGACTCTAGCAATGCAAGAAGAATTGACCCAATTTGAAAGAAATCAGGTCTGGGAATTAGTGCCGAAACCCGTTAACAAATCCATAATTGACACTAAATGGGTTTTTAGAAACAAATTAAACGATCAAGGTGAAATAGTTAGAAACAAAGCTAGGTTAGTAGCTAAAGGATTCAGTCAAGTAGAAGGGTTAGATTATGACGAGACCTATGCTCCTGTAGCAAGACTTGAATCCATTAGGATGTTGCTAGCCTATGCAGCACACAAAGGATTCAAGCTATTTCAAATGGACGTAAAATTCACATTTTTAAACGGATTTATTAAAGAAGAAGTGTATGTAGGGCAACCCCCAGGATTTGAAGATTTAGAACAATCAAATTATGTCTTTAAATTAAAAAAGGGCCTATATGGACTAAAACAAGCACCTAGGGCTTGGTATGAACGTCTGTCCAATTACTTAATATCAAAAGGATTTAAACAAGGTCAAATAGACCCAACCCTTTTCATAAAAACCTTAGAAAATGACATTTTTATAGCCCAAATTTATGTTGACGATATTATTTTCGGTTCCACAAACTCTAGATTTCTAAAAGAATTCACCAAACTTATGGAAAATGAATTCGAAATGAGTCTAGTAGGAGAACTTAATTTCTTCTTAGGTTTACAGATTAAGCAAACTAAAGATGGAATTTACATTTATCAAACTAAATATGCTAAGGAATTAATTAGAAAATTTGGCATGGTAAACTCAAAAATAATCAATACACCAATGGCTACAAATGCTAAAATTGACTCAGACTTAGAAGGTAAATCAGTAGACTTGAAATACTATCGGAGTGCGATAGGAAGTCTACTGTACCTAACTGCAAGTCAACCAGACATTATTTTTGCAGTAGGTATGTGTGCACGATACCAATCTTGTGCAAAAGAGTCTCACTTAACCCTTGTTAAAAGAATCCTTAGGTATGTTAAGGGAACCCTAAATGTAGGACTATGGTACCCTTGACCTAAATGGCTACTCTGACTCAGACTATGCCGGATGCAAGCTAGATAGAAAAAGTACAAGTGGTAGCTGTCAATTTCTAGGACAATGCCTAATAAGTTGGTCAAGTAGAAAGCAACACTGTGTTGCTTTATCTACCACTGAAGCTGAATATATAGCCTTAGGTGAATGCACATCTCAGTTGCTGTGGATGATGCATACCCTTAAAGACTATCAACTGGAGTATCATAAAACTAAAATCTCAATTGATAATATAAGCTCAATAAATCTAACAAAAATCCCAATTCATCACTCAAGGACTAAACATATAGAAGTGAAACACCACTTTGTAAGGGATCACGTAGCTAAGGGTGATATTGAACTCAACTATGTTGAGTCAAAATCAAACCTAGCTGATATCTTCACAAAGCCCTTACCTGAACTTGAGTTCAGCTCACTTAGAAGGCAAATAGGAATGTGCTGGGTAGAATAGATATTAATTTTTCAAAACTCACTGTCTTACTTCAAAACTCGTTCTTTTATTCTTTTCAAAATCTAGGAAAAATAATGATTTTAAAATCCCATTTTCTTAGAATTTTCAAAAATATGACTTAGCCTAGGATCTACCTTAGAAATCTTGTTCCCCTATATTTAAGCCAGAGCATCTCACAAACACATAGGTATACCTTGCTTGTGTTTGTAAAACATAGAATGGTGTGAGATGCATAGGGTACAGCCTGGACTCAAGAATGCTTATTACTGTGCATCAATATGAGTTTGGGCGTTAAATACTTTATTAACAGTAATTAAGTCAAGTCTTCCAGCCTTAGTCAAATCTAACTGGACTAAATGACTTTACTTGACTAACCAAGTGAAAGCTGTTGCCCTCTAGACAATCAGCAAGTAGCTAACGGTTAGACAGTTGGTGAAGAAAATGTTAAGCTTAAGCTTGCTTAAACATTAGGGCTCTGATACCTGACCAAAACAATTTAAATAATTTAACAACTATATAACGTGACTCATGCTTGGACTATAAGACCCTAAGAATTTATTAAGACATTAATCAAGGGGGAGTGAATTTTTCTTTTCAAGCTAGTTTTCCTTTAAAATAAAAATTATCTTTGACTTGGTTTTAAAAATTATTTTTGACTTGCTATAAAAATTATGTTTGACTCAGCTTTAAAATAGAATTAACAGTATTTTTAAAGGCTTGGATTTTTAGATAATAAATTTTCAAAACTAAGCACTAAAATTATCCAAATCCTTTACTAAGTTCTTTTCAAGAAACAGTTTCTCAAAGCTAATTACTTAAGTTAAGCTTTTATGAAAATCCTTTTAAAGTTAAATACTCAAGCAAAGTTTTTACCTTTAAGTGTTTGTCAAAAAATTTTCTAATAACAATTAGTTTTTGTTGAAAATGAGTTATGTATTTTCAAAACAATTTCAAATTGAGCTAAGTGTTTTTCAAAGTAATGATTTTCAAAATGTTGAATTTTGCTAAGTTTTTGTTGAAAACACTAAGTAGTTTCCAAGGCATTTCCTAACTTAAGTAAAATAATTCTTTTTGAAACACTAAGACATTAAATAAATGGCTACTCTTCAGGGGGAGCTTAAACTAATTATTCTTTTCTCTTCCTGATATTTTTTTGATTTATGTCATAGGGGAAGAGAAAAGTCAAAGTTAAAGAATAGTTAAAGAAATTAACAATTTAGAATTTAAACATGAAATTAACAATTAAGAATTTAAACATAAAAAAGAGCATAAGTTTTACAAATTTTAATACATTCATGTTTAAATTTCTTAATAATTTCATATTTTTTTCATACTTTTACTTAACTTTGAACTGTGTTGCCATAATAAAAAAGGGGGAGATTGTTGGTGCAGGAAGCATCCGACGATCGAACCGATGTTTTGATTATGTCAAAGGGTTCAAGTTAAGTTGTTTTGTTATCTAATGAGCTTAAACAAGTGTGCAGGAAAGTCCTAACTGCGGTTAGGCAGGTGGAAAATCCTAAGGGGCGATAACCTTAGGTCCTAGGGGGTGGTAACCCTAGGTGGAGGAAAACCCTAAGGGGCGGTAACCTTAGGTCCTAGGGGGTGGTAACCCTAGGTGGAGAAAAACCCTAGGGGGCGGTAACCCTAGGTCCTAGGGGCGGTAACCCTAGGTCCTCGGGGGTGGTAACCCTAGGCGGAAAGTCCAGTCGGTCTGGAGGACCGGACTGACATCAGGTAAATCTCCTGAGTGGAGTAGGTGAGGACGCGTTTCCCGTAGAGGGAACAGTAGGCGTCGGGTCGACCTAGGGTTTCCGGTTGGAAGCCCGAAGTCAGACTCGGTCAGTCCGATGACTGACAATTTTATTTATCGTATTATCTTTTTGTGTTCTAAATCGGTTTTGCAAGTAACTAACATTTTTATGCAGGGTTAGAACTGACCAGGATCGGTCGACCGAACCTTGGGATCGGTCGACCGAACCTCCAAGCTACCAGATGAGATCTCCAGAAGTTGGACCGGGCTCGACTAGGGATCGGTCGACCGAACCTTGGGATCGTTCGACCGGACCTGGGATAGGTATCGACTGGATCAAGCCGAGGTGTGCGGGTCATAGGAGACTGATCGGTTGACCGAACCTTGGGATCGGTCGACCGAACGCCGGGATAGAGTTTGACCAGATCGAAGCGGAGCAACAGATCGATGGATCAGATGGAGTGGAGATCATCTGATCGGTCGACCGAACGTGGGGATCGGTCGACCGATCCGCTTCGGGTCAAATCTGATCCCGAGACTTGGGGATCTGGATCAGACCTTGCAGAGCTATAAAAGGAGGCCTCAAGGTGCAACTCAGACATCGAATTCCGAACAAGAATACTGAGCTCTTCCGTGTACTGCTGCTAACGCCTCAACAACACTCTGCTACTCCAACGAATCAACTCCAAAGTTCACTATTCTTCTTGTTCGTTGGTATAGTTTCTTTATTGCACTAATTGTACTCTAGATTGTAATAATTCTGATATTTTAGTTGTTGCCCACCGAAAGCGGTCAAGGACCGCGGGCCTTCGAGTAGGAGTCGCTATAGGCTCCGAACGAAGTAAAACATCTGCGTCTCTGTGTGTTTGATTTTACTTTCCGCTGCATTTCAACTCTGTGTTTTAAATTGATAAAATAGCCACAAGCGCTATTCACCCCCCCCCCCCCTAGCGCTTTCGATCCATCAATTATAAGGTTTTTCCCTCATAATTTATGTTGTTTCTTTTTTAGGGTCATTCTATGAAGTATTAGGGGGATGGTGTGAGGCTGATGCAACAACATTTTTAGTTTGTTGAGTTAGTGGAGTAATTTCTGATAGCAAATAGGCCTTTGACTTTGTTGGAATCAACTCAATAAGCACATAACAGATGGTTTATCATCCTTTTGACATTACTTACATGAGAGGGAGATTTTGTGTAAGGACCCGCGGGCGAAATTAAAGAATTTATTTATGAAACTATTTAAGGTCACACAAGCACAAATTAAAAGATTAATTTATGAAACATTCTATGAATTTTAAGAATTTTTTTAAATTTTTAATTGAATTTATACGACATATTTTAAGGCGATATAACTATTAAAATTGAGGGAAATATATGATACTTGCTAACTTAGGGATAGGAATAATAAACCTAGGTATTCACCTCTCGCTCCCGATCCTCACGATTTTCCTGAAGTCGCCAACACCTCCTCGCTGGTCATCTCCACATGGTGCTTTCCACCGTGCCCTAAGCTTCGACCGAGCGCCACTACACGCGGACGGGCTTCTGGAAACGGTGCGACCGGACGCGGGTCTTGCAATGGTCTCTCCGACGGCGCAAAAGCCTCGACGAGAGCTTCGAGCGGTGGTACGAGGAAGAGGAATGCAAGTTCACATCCTTGTGATTTCTTGAAATCCATGAGGTAAGGGAGAGTAACATAGGAGGTGTTGAAATGCTTACGAATGAGGTTTATTTGATCGAATGGTCTGTGAATCCATGTTCTGTGATGATTTTTGCTTCGCCTGTGGTTTCCTTCGGGTTTTCGAGTGTGAATTTGGGTTTTCCGCAAGATGGCTTGGCTCTGTCGGGTTCTTCATGCTGATTTGAGTTAGGTTTCATGTTTTGATAGCCTCGATTTATTGCGTTGGTGTTGGATTTCCTCCATGTACAGCCGAAGGATTTGGGACAGGATGATGGTACTTTTCTCTTTGATTTATAAAGCATTTGCTTCTTCTCGTGGGTTCTATAAGGTTGGATAGATTCGGTTGCAAGTGTATTCCACTGTGATAGCTTGATATCTGCAAGGTACAGAAGGATGGGGAAAAACCTAGAGAAGTTGAGACGCTTGATATAGGTTCCAACTGTTGTTCTTCTTGTAGAGGATGCTGTTTGTTTTTCGTTTCTTTTCTTGTGGAGGTTCCGATTGTTGATTGCTCTGCCGGTAGATGTTTTTGATTGGTTTTCTTGTAGATGTATCCGAATGTTCTTCTCGTTGGAGATGTGTTCGATTGGTTTTTTTTGTAGTCTTGTTGGAGATGTTTTTGATTGGTTTTCCTTGGAGATGTTGTTGTTTGACCTTCGCTCTGTTAAGTTGTATCTCGGATTAGGGATTTATGGCTGTGCTTTGGTTTTAGGATGGAATCGAATTCTTCGTTATACTCTCTTGGTGGATTTGACTGGTATTAGATAAGCGGGTTTAATGTTTGATTCGAGTTTTCTGTAAATGAACGAAGTTTGGTGTGATGCACGTTACCTATTTGTTAAAATTGCTGAACAGAAATGCAATATGAAATTTTGGTTGCAGATGAGGATTCTTGTGGAGATTTTGGGTTTTGGAATCATTGTGCAGTTCCTTTCGATACCAATTCTCTACTGTGTGATGTCGTTTATGGGTATGATTTGAGGTTCTTGTGAGGATTATGGTGTATTCGGGGTTGTATTCTTCTTCCTTGTTAGGTTCGGAATTCTAATCTGTTCCGGCGATTTCGGCTGGCTAGAATGGTGTTCTCTTTTCTTTTGGTTCTCGGTTTCTTTACTGAAGTTTCCAAGAATTTCTGGGTTTTGGTTGCTCTGGTGGGGTTGGATCGATTGGATTGTTAATGGTTTCGTCTTCTTATGTTGTTGTTAGAAATTCATAACCGAGTTTGATAGGAAATTGGTTAGCTTGTTTTGTTGGAACCTTTAATCAATGCTGTTTGGGATTTTTGTGAGATGGATTCATTGGACTGATAACTGCCATTGGTACGGATTTGACCTCTTTAAAGCTCATGGTCTTGTTGTGCAAGCTTTAATTACTATTTATCAGTTACCTCATTGCATGAGAATTCTATACTGCTTATAATCTTTCTTAAGATAGGTAACGTTTGAATGAAAAGGCTATTGTGAAATGGCATGGTTACTGGCCACAGGAGAATGGAATTAATGACTAAGTTATGTTATGTTATAGGCGGGTTAAGTTTTTATGTAGCTAGATGGTTGAATATGAGCATATGTGGTAGCAGTACGGGATGGGTGACCCGAGATGAGCTCCGGAGAGGGCCCATCCAAACTTGACTGATATTGACTGATATGTTAGATTCGGCTATACCATTGCATGTTCTCTAGGAGGTACCTCTAGGTTCATGGGACTGTTGACTGGCTCTAATTGTGGTTACCGGATATGTGACATATTCACCCTTATTAGCTATGTAGGAATTTCTATATATTGTACCTTTCTTCGATTTGCTGTATTTGAGATAAGTTTATGCATGCTAGTTACTATTCTTGCTTCTTCATGGATATCATATTACTCAACTAGGATTATACTTGCTGAGTTCGTAGACTCATGATGCCTACATTACAGGGAGGATGTCTACTAGGAGCATGTGGACGGAGGAGGCGAGATGGACGCATGACACTGCCTAGACGTATAGGAGTGCAAAGCATACTCGTTCCGTTGTGAGAGGTTCTTCAATTATATAGGGAGAGATTTGAGAATTCATTGTTACTTTTGTTAAACTCCTATTGGGATGTTGTTATTTACATTGGATAAGATAAATCATTATGATGGTATTGCACTACGGTTAACTACATAGGAGAGGTCGAGAGGGTTGCCAAAAAAAAAAAAATTTGAACACGGGATGTTTCATTTTGTCCATCTCAACAACCTAGGAAACACATTCAGTTGTTGTGGATTCATGATAGGCGCAAGCTCACACATCCACACCTACAACATGATCATAATAGGTAAATTAAATAATAAATAGTAATACTGTGAAAAAAAAATTAACTTATAGCCAATAAAGTTGAAAATCCCTTCAGAATGGGAAACAACATTGTGCCAATTGGTGCATGTCGTTTTGGCCTCCATGTTATTGCCAATCCGACTGACTCTATTTGATGATACATGTAACTATAGAGTGCATGATACCAGTTATACCTAGCTAGGTTGTCAAAATCATATAGGCAATCTATTAGTGATAACACAAGTAACTTAGGAATACTGCTAGTAGTAGAAAAAAAACACATACAAAAAAATAAAAAATAATCAGCTGGCAATACAATTTGTCATATACTAGATTTTTAGGGGATTTTGAACTCCTTATAAGTTTTTCCTGCTCCTTGCATGTATAACTTTTATCCTTGAAATACTGTAAATATAGTGGGCAGGGGGCTTCATTTGATTCCATTAGTACTGTTCTCCTTGGTCTAGTAACCCAAGAATGATTATCACATCAGTCCTTGTGAAGTTTAGTTTTTTTCTGTAACGACCCAAATTTCCTCATTTTGAGCTCCAAAAATAATTTAAAAATATTTTGAAATGCTATAGAAAAATTCTATAGATTTTTAGGAATTTTTAGAGTATTTTTACGAAATTTTTGGAGTTCATTTGGTATTTTTACCAAGAGGAAGAAGTTTAAAAAAATAATAATAAATATATATGTTGAAGCCAGGTTTTGAACCCAGGACATCGAAGCTGTATCTAGTTTTTATCGAGCTCAGGCAACCAACTGGTCTACAACCTTTTTGTGAACATATATGGGACGAAATACATTTAAGCAGTAGTTAAGAGCAGTTAAAATAAAAGGGAAATTAAACGATCGGCTGAGGTTTCGAAATCGTGACCAGAGGTTTCGGTCAAATACAGCCAACCAACTCTTCCAGCGGGTGTTTCTTATTAAAGAAGGAGAAAAATTCCATTTAAGCTATAGTTGGAAACGAAAATAACCTTGAGTATAAGATTTAAATCCTTTTCCTAAAACCTAAAAATTTCTCTCAAAATTCCTCCTCTCGCGACGGCGCTTCTGTTCGGGCCGAAAACGAAGACGACGAAGACGCAACTAGGGCTCGTCTCCGGCGGCCGGCCAAGGACCTAATCCGAGAGGGTTCTCTACCATCGTGATCACCTTGTCGAGGAGAACAAGTGGAGGTGAAGGAGTTGCCGAGAGCTTGAGTCCTCCGCAAGCCCTAGGAGTATTGGAAGCCACCTTTTTTCGACTGTAAGTCCAAGAACACGAGGGGTAAGTCGTTACTCACCTGCAGTAGGATAGCTCCGATTGTTCCTTTCCTTTTCCCCGAAAGCTTTGGGACAGATTGTAGGTGCTTTGTGCTTTTGATCGAATTCTATGCTACATAGTTTCATGCTATTTGATGCGGCTTTGCTTCGTCGTAGTGGTTTTGATCCCATGGGACAGATTTGAGAAGTCTTTGAACCCGATTTGCCTTCCTTGCACTACTCCTACTAGATGTTTTTTTTTGGTTGAGAATAGTTTAGATTCGTTTCTTTAATGTGATCTGCTAGATGTTTTTCCTTTTGGATTATTTTACATAGTTTAAGGTTTGGTATTAATATTCAGTAATATCAGTAAGCTTTCTATCAGATAATTTAGTTTATTGAAAGGAATTGAATTGTTTAGTTTAGGCATATGATAGATGATTAATGTTCCTCATGTTAGCTTTCATGTTCACGGATAGCTATCTGGTAGGACAAAATGGGATTACCGAGTTTGTGCTCTGGTCTTGCTTGATTAGTGGTCGATGATATTGCTGGAATTACAGGAACAGCTAAAGGAGCTAGTTTTGTTGTATTGGTCATCTTTTGATCTTCGTGTAAATTGGAATAGATATTCTTCTAATTATAAATGGATCATGTTGATGGTGAAATAGAAAGTTTAGAAAGCAGTTGTTGATACTAGATGAGTGGGGAAACTGAAATAATTGAAATCAATTTGGAAGTTTAAATGTAGTTTAGATCTCCTTATAGTGCAGATTTTTATTAAGTAGATTAGTGCAGACTTTTATTAAGAAGAGCAGTGCAGATTTTTATTAAGTGTTCTAAATGAGTTATCTCTTTGTGTTTTTCCTCATTCTTTGGCTGCTGTAAAGAATTATTTAGATGGGCAAGAATAGTTATAATTCCAGAATTTTAGAAAGGTTTGGATGAAATTGGTTTGATGTAAGTTTGGGTTCTATATTTAGGAAGATAATTCCTGTACCGATTATTGAGGTTAGTTCAGTCTAAAGGTGAGAAGTATGTAAGTGATTTAGTTATGCAAGTAATAAGTTCAGAATATAAGTTTATTTTAGAAGATGAGAAAAGGGATTTACATGTTGATCAATGTAGATTTTATAAAGTATTAATATGCAGACTTTAGATAAGCTTAGTATGTAGATTTTAGATAAGCTTAGTATGCAGATTTTTGATAAGCTTAATATGCAGATTTCTGTTTAAACTTGTATGCAGATTTTGTTTAAGCATTGCAGTGTTAGAATTTGTTTAAACATTTCAGTTTTGTAAGAAGCATTCTTTTATAAGAAAAGTATAAGAAAGATTAAGAAAAAAAAGAAAAGGCCGAGGCCTTAAGTAGATCCCAAAGTCAAGACTTTAGGGATTTTTGACACACAAGATGTTAAAGAAAATGCCGAGGAATTATATAGAAGTAGTAAAAGATAACCAGTATTTTACTTTTATCAGTGGCACTGTGCTGGACTCTCAGTTGTCCTTGGGTTGGGCTCCCATAGTCGTCCCTAGGTTTAGATAACCTAGTAGTAATGGCACGGTCAACGGTCGACGGTCGACGACCAGAGGCTCGCCAAATGGGCCGCCAAATGTGCCGCCGAATGGGTCGGGTCGTTACAAAAGTAAAAGCACAGTTGCCGGGCCCAAGAAGAAGTTGATTATTATTTTAAAGTATTATGAGTATAAGCTTTTGAATAATAAAACAATGTGTTTACAAAAGTTTACAAGTATTAAAGAATAAGTTTTAAACAAGTGGAATGAAAAAGAATAAGTTTAGAACATATGAAATAAGTTTTATATTGGTTTAAATCAGCAAGTTTAGCTCTCTTCTATGCTAGTATGATTGTATAGATTAGCTTTACATGTTCAGTCTTCAGTATATTTCTTTTACTAGTAGATGAGCATGATTAGTTTTCCATTTGAGCATTCAGTTCTAGCTTTTAGTATATTCTCATGCATATCGTGATTTTGTGAGTTAGATAGCACTTACTAAGCAAATTTTGCTTATAGATTGCACTTCCTCTTATTGCAGATATAGGAAAGGAAAAGATATAGCAAAGAAGGCGACAAGGTGGCGCGGATGCTGTGTGATGTTTGGACTATGGAGTAGACTAAGAGATTGAACCAGAATTTATTTAGAATGTTTTGGTTTAAGTGTTTAACGTATTTAGAACTTGTGCATGTTATTATTTGGTTTGTTTTGTCGTGTATTTGTTAGAGTTGATTTTTCCTTGGTATTGTGCTTCTTTTTGATATATAAACTGCGTGGTTGATTGATATGTGTTCCAGCCGCTTGTGGCTGTGTATATTATGTCATGTATTAATGATTATGGTCACCGGTACAGGGGAGATTCCGTCGGAATTTTTCGGTAGGGTTTCTTCGAGGATTTTAATTATACCGGTTAAGTAGAGTTAGTAGATAAGTAACGGTCATCCTTAGAGAGTAGTAGTAGTAAGAAGGGTGGTCTTTACAGTTGGTATCAGAGCAATTTTTATTCTCCAGCATCACACATCAGCACCAACCTTGCCGTCTTCAAGTAAGAAAGTATTTAATTTTCTTTTATGCTTTCTTTATTATTTGCAGAATAGAGTATCTGCTTATATGTGCTTAGGAAAAAAGAAAATTCATGTTTTGATTTTCTATGTTTTGATACATATGCTTAGAAAGAATAGAGACAATTTTAGTTTTGTTTCTCGTATATTCATATATACATAAGTATGTTTAGAAAGGATAGAGAAGATATCAGGTATTATTCTTGGCATAACTAGATGTTAAGATAGAGGACAAGACAATGGGGAGTCAGAAGCCCCAGTTAAGTAATTAGAATTAGAAGGACAATGATAACAAGAAAGACCCAAGCAGGAAGACGTTCGGATAGTCTGCGAATACCAGAGGAATTTCTAGAAGAGCTACTTGGACTATCTCCCAACAGAGAAGTAGAGTTTGAAATTGAGTTGTTTCCTGATACCAATTCAATTTCAAAAGCTCTGTATCGAATTTTTCTAGCAGAGCTAAGAGAGTTACAAGAACAATTTTAGGAGCTACTTGACAAGGGTTTCATTCGCTCTAGTTATTCACCCCGGAGAGCTCCAGAGTTGTTCATTAAGGAGAAAGACATATCTATGTGGATGTGCATAGATTTTAGAGCGTCGAGCAAAGTAACGGTTAAGGACAAGTACCCTCTTCCCAGAATGGATGATCTATTTGATCAGCTAAGGAGGGCAACAGTGTTCCCTAAAACAGACCTGCGTTTTGGGGAACCATCAGTTGAAAGTGAAAGGAAGTGATACATCCAGAACGGGTTGCAGGACCAGAAATGGACACTATGAATTTGTAGTCATGCCATTTGGTGTGACTAATGCACCTATGGTCTCCAGAGACCTTATAACAAGCCTTTCAAGGACCACTAATGGATATGATTCGATATGAATGATAGAGGACCGAGAAGTTAAGAGACTAAGGAACAAAGAGTACCATTAGTGAAAGTTATTTAGAACCAGAAGCACGAGGAAATTATTTAGGAGCATAGGACAGTATGAGACAGAGAGATCTAGAATTATTCTAAGTTCGAGGACGAACTTTTTATAAGGTGTGGGGAATTGTAACGACCCAAATTTCCTCATTTTGAGCTCCATAAATAATTCAAAAATATTTTGAAATGCTATAGAAAAATTCTAGAGATTTTTAGAAATTTTTAGAGTATTTTTACGAAATTTTTGGAGTTCGTTTGGTATTTTTACCAAGAGGAAGAAGTTTAAAAAATAATAATAATAAATATATATATTGAAGCCAGGTTTTGAACCCAGGACTTCGAACCCGAATCAAGTTTTTATCGAGCTCAGCCAACCAACTGTTCTACAACTTTTTTGTGAACATATATGGGACGAAATACATTTAAGCAGTAGTTAAG
Source organism: Zingiber officinale (assembly GCF_018446385.1). Taxonomy (NCBI): domain Eukaryota; kingdom Viridiplantae; phylum Streptophyta; class Magnoliopsida; order Zingiberales; family Zingiberaceae; genus Zingiber; species Zingiber officinale. The sequence continues at coordinate 68,282,503 of NC_055988.1, read as the reverse complement.
AGCAGTTAAAATAAAAGGGAAATTAAATGCTCGGCTGAGGTTTCGAAACCGTGACCAGAGGATTCGGTTAAATACAGCCAACCAACTCTTCCAGCGGGCGTTTCTTATTAAAGAAGGAGAAAAATTCCATTTAAGCTATAGTTGGAAACGAAAATAACCTTGAGAGTATAAGATTTAAATCCTTTTCCTAAAACCTAAAAATTTCTCTCAAAATTCCTCCTCTCGCGACGGCGCGCGGCATTTCTGTTCGGGCCGAAAACGAAGACGACGAAGCCGCAACTAGGGCTCGTCTCCGGCGGCCGGCCAAGGACCTAATCCGAGAGGGTTCTCTACCATCGGGATCACCTTGCCGAGGAGAACAAGTGGAGGTGAAGGAGTTGCCGAGAGCTTGAGTCCTCCGCAAGCCCTAGGAGTATTGGAAGCCACCTTTTTCCAGCTGTAAGTCCAAGAACACGAGGGGTAAGTCGTTACTCACCTGTAGTAGGATAGCTCCGATTGTTCCTTTCCTTTTTCCCGAAAGCTTTGGGACAGATTGTAGGTGCTTTGTGATTTTGATCGGATTCTATGCTACATAGTTTCATGCTATTTGATGCGGCTTTGCTTCGTCGTAGTGGTTTTGATCCCATGGGACAGATTTGAGAAGTCTTTGAACCCGATTTGCCTTCCTTGCACTACTCCTACTAGATGTTTTTTTTTGGTTGAGAATAGTTTAGATTCGTTTCTTTAATGTGATCTGCTAGATGTTTTTCCTTCTGGATTATTTTACATAGTTTAAGGTTTGGCATTAATATTCAGTAATATCAGTAAGCTTTCTATCAGATAATTTAGTTTATTGAAAGGAAATGAATTGTTTAGTTTAGGCATATGATAGATGATTATGGTTCCTCATGTTAGCTTTCATGTTCACGGATAGCTATCTGGTAGGACAAAATGGGATTACCGAGTTTGTGCTTTGGTCTTGCTTGATTAGTGGTCGATGATATTGCTGGAATTACAGGAACAGCTAAAGGAGCTAATTTTGTTGAATTGGTCATCTTTTGATCTTCGTGTAAATTGGAATAGATATTCTTCTAATTATAAATGGATCATGTTGATGATGAAATAGAAAGTTTAGAAAATAGTTGTTGATACTAGATGAGTGGGGAAACTGAAATAATTGAAATCAATTTGGAAGTTTAAATGTAGTTTAGATCTCCTTATAGTGCAGATTTTTATTAAGTAGATTAGTGCAGACTTTTATTAAGAAGAGCAGTGCAGATTTTTATTAAGTGTTCTAAATGAGTTATCTCTGTGTGTTTTTCCTCATTCTTTGGCTGCTGTAAAGAATTGTTTAGATGGGCAAGAATAGTTATAATTCCAGAATTTTAGAAAGGTTTGGATGAAATTGGTTTGATGTAAGTTTGAGTTCTATATTTAGGAAGATAATTCCTGTACCGATTATTGAGGTTAGTTCAGTCTAAAGGTGAGAAGTATGTAAGTGATTTAGTTATGCAAGTAATAAGTTCAGAATATAAGTTTAGTTTAGAAGATGAGAAAAGGGATTTACATGTTGATCAATGTAGATTTTATAAAGTATTAATATGCAGACTTTAGATAAGCTTAGTATGCAGATTTTTGATATGCTTAATATGCAGATTTCTGTTTAAACTTGTATGCAGATTTTGTTTAAGCATTGCAGTGTTAGAATTTGTTTAAACATTTCAGTTTTGTAAGAAGCATTCTTTTATAAGAAAAGTATAAGAAAGATTAAGAAAAGAAAGAAAAGGCCGAGGCCTTAAGTAGATCCCAAAGTCAAGACTTTAGGGATTTTTGGCATACAAGGTGTTAAAAAAAATGCCGAGGCATTATATAGAAGTATTAAAAGATAACAAGTATTTTACTTTTATCAGTGGCACTGTGCTGGACTATCAGTTGTCCTTGGGTTGGGCTCCCATAGTCGTCCCTAGGTTTAGATAACCTAGTAGTAACAGCATGGCCGACGGTCGACGGTCGACGACCAGAGGGTCGCCAAATGGGCCGCCAAATGGGCCGCCGAATGGGTCGGGTCGTTACAAAAGTAAAAGCACAGTTGCCGGGCCCAAGAAGAAGTTGATTATTATTTTAAAGTATTATGAGTATAAGCTTTTGAATAATAAAACAATGTGTTTACAAAAGTTTACAACTATTAAAGAATAAGTTTTAAACAAGTGGAATGAAAAAGAATAAGTTTAGAACATATGAAATAAGTTTTATATTGGTTTAAATCAGCAAGTTTAGCTCTCTTCTATGCTAGTATGATTGTATAGATTTGCTTTACATGTTTAGTCTTCAGTATATTTCTTTTACTAGTAGATGAGCATGATTAGTTTTCCATTTGAGCATTCAGTTCTAGCTTTTAGTATATTCTCATGCATATCGTGATTTTGTGAGTTAGATTGCGCTTACTAAGCAAATTTTGCTTATAGATTGCACTTCCTCTTACTGTAGATATAGGAAAGGAAAAGATATAGCAAGGAAGGCGACCAGGTGGCGCGGATGCTGTGTGATGTTTGGACTATGGAGTAGACTAAGAGATTGAACCAGAATTTATTTAGAATGTTTTGGTTTAAGTGTTTAACGTATTTAGAACTTGTGCATGTTATTATTTGGTTTGTTTTGTCGTGTATTCGTTAGAGTTGATTTTTCCTTGGTATTGTGCTTCTTTTTGATATATAAACTGCGTGGTTGATTGATATGTGTTCCAGCCGCTTGTGGCTGTGTATATTATCTCATGTATTAATGATTATGGTCACCGGTACAGGGGAGACTCCGCCGAAATTTTTCGGTAGGGTTTCTTCGAGGATTTTAATTATACCGGTTAAGTAGAGTTAGTAGATAAGTAACGGTCATCCTTAGAGAGTAGTAGTAGTAAGAAGGGTGGTCTTTACATTTTCCATGGACAATGAAGGCCTTTTGCTTAGCATCCTAATTATCAAACATATTTTGAACAATACCTCAAATATATGGATTTGATAGGATATTTAAAACCCAAGCAAAGGGGGAGCTTCAAATCAGCTCTGTTTGTTCAATACTTGGGGGTACAGATGCAATCAATTTTCTAAATTTGGAAACATTACTTTTCCAATCTATTCACTTCATGCAACCTCTCATGAGGTGACTGGCTCGAGCAGCAACCTCACTAGATGAATCATCAGACATCTCAAACTGCAAAACCATAAATAACCAGTGAATATGCTATATATAGAATAGGAGAGTCCAAGCTTTGATGCGAAAACTTCCTAAACTCTTAAACGCATATTTTGGCAATGAATAGTAAACCCTTTACTCCTATCGGCATAAACCCTAATCCACCAATACCAGAAAACATATTAAAAAACCTAGGATAGAACATTAATGAAATCAAACTAAAGTAATGTACAAGGTTGAAGGAGAGTCGGGAGACACTCAAGATGAATATCACCAAATTTTAGTGTTGTGATAGACGCTTCAAGAATAGCAACATGTTGGTGTTGTTCCGTATGAAGTTAACGGGTCAGGTTATGGATCGGGTGTATTTGAAGTTAATGGAGTAGGTATGAAATTAATGATCTTGGTGGTGATCCCCTAAGAATAACATCACGTTGGTGCTAGTCTTTCAAAATCAGCACCATGCTGGTGCTGGTATTTCAAAACAGCACCATGTTGGAGCTAGTCATACAAAATCAACACCACATTGTGCTGATATTGCAAAACAAAAAAAAAATGATAATATTAGAAACAAATAATTTTATTAGTAAAAAATTAAAAAGGATAATATTGCACTTGGTCAAATAATATTTTCACAATTGAAAATTCAAAATCATTGATCAATTAAGTCCCGTAGCAATAACATTATTAATTTTATTGGTGAATTTTTAAAGGATAATGAGAGAGTATTATTATAAAAGGATAAAATTTACATAAAATTAATAGTAATAATTAAAATGTTTTTGATTTTCTATAGTATTTTATAAAAAAATATCAATTACTAATAAATATATGGAATAAATAAATTTTAATGAAGGAGAAGAAAGAAGCATAACAGAATAAAATTTGTAATTAACATCATCTTAGTCTTGTCATAATTTAAAGTGTTGCAGAAAATGCCACTATTTTTCTTATAATTTCGAGGGGGTAAGGTAGCTTTTCCTTATAGTAACTTCCCATCACAAATAGACAAGACTTCCATAGTTTCTTTATAAATGTATATCTAAGACCATTCTTCCACATCCACTTCTTAATGTTTTGTTTGTTCACATCTCTTCTATGCCTCATTCATTTCGTTCTCTATGTGGATGACACAAATTAGTTGACAGACGAGACTGGTGGGCGTTAAAATGCCCTTGCCTTTGGAGAAATCCTCTTTGAATTCTAAGTGACATCTTACTATTCTTTTATTTACCTAACCAATTTATTTTGTTCACGACGCATACATTTGGTTTCTGAATCTTATACTAAATCTAGATATATTAAATGAAATAGGATCTTTGACTAAAATATTGAACAAGAGGTGGATTCATCTCATACAATGCTCTTAACACAACAAAGAGACTAGGCACGAAGGGAACTAAATGCTGCCCTCGGTATGGAGAGAGTACTCAAAGCAAAATTTGATTTTCTAAGGCAAATTGATTTGAGGAGTTAGCACTAGAAGATGCTATTAACTGGAGGACCAAAATAAACAAAACGGTTGAGTGAGGCTAAAGTCAATTAGTAAGTAAAACTCCTCGTAACTCATCCGGGCACGAGCAGGTCACATGCTTGATTTGTAAGGCTATTAATGTAAATGTGATTATTGATCGGACTATCTCCTAAGTGTTTTCATCATCCATAGATTAGTTTTATTGCTCAGCCAGAGAGTGATTAGGAGGAAAACGAATATAATATACACCCATAGATTACTAGAAAAAGCATTGATCTGCTCATGGATATCAAAGAGTGATTTTTTTTTTTATTATCTAATGAAAAGCCAATCTTTCACATATTACACTTCGGAGAGCCAAAGTCTGAAACATCATCGATAAGTAGTGCCATTAGAAGGTACTCAGAGATGATTTTCCTATTGGTGTCTACACATTATCTTACGGTTAATAGCGTCTTCAAATAATGTATCGACCTCACATAGTTGTTGGAGCAATAAGTCAAGCTAGTCTTTCAGTACTCTCTCTCTCTGTATAGAGAAGCATTTAGTTCACTCCACGCTTGATCTCTTTGTTGTATTAAGGTCCTCATATGGGGCAATTCCACCTCTGGTTCAAAATTCTGACCAAGAACCCTATTCTAGATAGCACATATAATTCGAGTAAAGGGCTTCACGGAACATACATGTGGACCATAAAAGAAACAAGGTATCTTACGAGAAAAGGAGAAAAGAGTATTAATGGCAGCAGGAAGTAGAACAATCCTCCATGTCGACAGAATCCATGGGAGAGACAAAAGCTTAGTTGGAATCCCTAGAGGATCCCTCTAAGGGCATAAGAACTTTGACACCTCCCATGAAGGGCCTCATCTTACTGCCACATCTGGGTAGTGTAGCATTAGGAGCTCTCATTTTCTCTCTTAGATGATTCTAGGCTAGTTTTCCAAACCAAGGAGTAAGTAGATGAAGAGAATAAAGAACAATCGGAGCATTACTAACAAAGGGAAAATAAGTGTTGCTTATTGATGACCAATCACATCAAGGAAAAGACGTATCATCCCATTTGGATAATAGTAAAAGATGATCATTCAAATCATAACAAGCATTAGGAGCTCCCCTTTGGAGTATGTTCAATGCATGACAATTTTGTCATGACCGAAAATGTGAAAAGGATAATTTTGTCATGAAAAATCTGTAAATTTTATCCTTTTTATATTAATACTTTCTCATTGTCCTTTAAAATTATACTAATATAATTAATAATGTTATTGCTACGTGACCTAATTCATCATTAATTTTGAATTTATAATTGTGAAAATATTATTTTACCACGTATAAAATTGTCATTTTTAAAATTTTACTAAAAAATTATTTATTTCTAATATTATTTGATTTTTTTTATTTTACAAGAGCAACACCAACGTGGTGTTGGTCTTACAAAACCAGCACTAATGTGGTGCTAGTATCTTCTCAGACCAGCACCACAATATACATAAAGATGTAAATCATTTGGAACAATGCTAGGAATCACTAAAAAGAGTAAATGAGGGCATATTCATGTTGCTTGGTCCTAGAATTATTTTACCGGCTCCACTGTACAAAAATTTTGTACAAGTGTCGAACCTTTCCTAAACAATCTATTGTGTTCTTTAGAAATTAAATTAGGAATCGCAAACGGAACTTAACATTATTGATTACAAATTTAACTTATCTGTTCTTAATGGTTTAGATTTGGAACGCAAACGAAACTTACCATTATTGATACAAATCCACCTATGTTATAAATTCAATTAAATATTAATTTCCAAAATTGGCTTCCAAGACTGCATTATGAGGCACTAGTCCTTCTTGGGTAAGGGATCATCCACCACCGCCTAGACAAAGCCTTTTAAGGAAAGGTAATATTTAATTTCCTTATATAACTCTATGTTTAACCAAAAAGAACAATCGAATCACAAATTCGAAAAATAAAAAAAAACACAAACTCGAATCACAAATTCGAAACTCTAGAATCATATGTCTTTTGTGTTTGGAATTCATACAAAGAAGAACTAGCATGATGCGGAAAATAATTACTAGTTATACCTCTTCTTTGTATGCTAATAACCTCGAGATCTTCTGCTGTATTCCTCGTCTCCTCTCGGACGTCGTGTGGGCAACAATCCTCCAAGATGAACACCACCCAAAAGCTCCTCCTCCTTCTCTAGTATTCGGCCACCACCACCACCAAGGAACAAAAGAGAGCAAGGGGAAAGCAAAGAGAGAGGGTCGACCACAAGAGAGAGCTCCAACAAGAGAATAAGAATTGATATATCATGAGGTTCTCCTCCCCTTCTTTTATAATACTTGCCCAAGGCAAATAAGGAAAGATTTTTACAAAAATTAAAATTTTCCTCTTGTTTTTCCTTTTCGCCTTTTATTTTTTCCTTTTCTCCTTTAATTGATTGATTGGCCGACCCCTTGCTTGGGCACCAAGCAAAGGTGGCCGACCCTTAAAAGAAGGAAAATAATCTTTGTAAAAATTTTATAAGCAAAGAAAGAAAGCTCTTATAAAATTTTACAAGCTCTCTTTTAATTTCCTAATGTAGATGTTAAAAAAGGAAAGTTTTAAAAATTAAAACCAAGTTTTAAAATTTAAAATTTCCCTTCTAAAATTTTCTTTTTTAACATGATTAAAAAAATAGAAAATTTCAAATTTAAAACTCCTTTCCTTTTTTTCAAAACCATGAGGATGGTTAAAAAAGGAAAGTTTTAAAACTTTTAAACTTTCTTTTAAACCATGTGGCCTAATTCAAATAAGAAAAGTTTCATAAATTTAAAATCCTTCTTTTAAAACTTGTAGTTATCTACAAAGAGAAGATTTTAAAAATTCAAAACACCCCTTCTTATTTGGATTATGGTGGCCAACCCCTCCTTGCTTAGGCACCAAGCAAAGTGCCAACCCTTTTTGAGAAGATAGTGGCCGACCCCTATGGCTTGGTCACCAAGCCATGGGTTGGCATCCTCTTGGACACCAAGATAGACTTTTCATGAGTGGATTTGAGTCATTAATGAGGCTATGACAGGGACCTAGAGGAGAAATTAGTTTTGGCCTTACGATGAACTCGAGTATCCCGTGTTCGCCCCGAACATACAAGTCAATTCATCAATAATAACTCATTCCACTAGAGAGTTATTATTGCACTACCGCACCAATCCCAAATTACATTATGAGCTCATTCTTATCATGAGTGTCTTAGTCTCCCTGTGTTTAAGATATCGAATGCCCATTAATTTAATTGAGTTACTGACAACTCGCTTTAATTAATATCTTACTCCAAGAGTAGTACCACTCAACTTCATCGTCATGTCGGACTAAGTCCACCTGTAGGGTTTAACATGACAATCCTTATGAGCTCCTCTTGGGGACATTCTAAACCTAGATGACTAGGACACAGTTTCCTTCTATAATCAACAACACACACTATAAGTAATATCATTTCCCAACTTATCGGGCCTATTGATTTATCGAGCTAAATCTCACCCTTTGATAAGTCAAAGAAATAAATACTAAATATATGTGCTTGTTATTATATTAGGATTAAGAGCACACACTTCCATAATAACTAAGGTCTTGCTCTTTTATTAAGTCAGTATAAAAAGAACTTAACTTAAATGGTCCTACTCAATACACTAAGAGTGTACTAGTGTAATTTATTAGTCAAGAGAAACTAATACCTAATTACACTACGGCTATTCCAACGGTTTGTCCTTTCCATCTTAGTCGTGAGCATCTGTTTATAATTTATAAAGAATTGATAACATGATCTTCTGTGTGTGACACCACACACCATGTTATCTATAATATAAATTAATTGAACAACTACACTTAGCAAATAAATGTAGACATTTGACCAATGTGATTCTTTTATTTCAAAAATAAATGTTTACAAAAGCTAGGCTTTTAGTATACACTCTAACAATCTCCCACTTATACTAAAAGACTAAGCTGCCATATCTGTTGACATACATCTGATTCCCATACCCTCCATATGCCGATCAAAAGCTTTCGCTGAAAGGGCCTTAGTGAATGGATTTGTCAGGTTATCTGCTGATGCAATCTTGCCGACGACAACTTCTCCTCGCTTGATGATGTCTCGTATCAGGTGGTACTTGCACTCTATATGCTTTCTCCCCTTATGAGCTCATGGTTCCTTCGAGTTTTCAACTGCACCACTATTATCACAATAAATTGTGATGATTTTGGGCAAACCAGGAATCACATCTAAGTCCATTAGGAAGTTCCTGAGCCATACAACTTCTTTGGCTGCCTCAGAGGTTGCCACATACTCAGCTTCCATGGTTGAGTCTGAAACGCATTTCTGCTTAACACTCCTCCATGCAATGGCTCCATCTCCTAGAGTAAACACATAGCCCGATGTAAACTTACTATTGTCCCTATCTGATTGGAAGTCTGAATCCGTGTAACCCACAGGAAGCAAATCGTCTTCTTGGTAAACTAACATATAATCTCTAATCCTTCTCAGGTACTTCAATATATGCTTTACAATCGTCCAACGTCCTTGTCCAGGGTTACTTTGATATCTGCTAACCATGCCCACGGCAAAATAGATATTCGGTCTCGTACACAACATTGCATACAATAGGCTTCCTACAACCGAAGCATAGGGAACTGCTTTCATGTCCTCTATCTCCTTTGATGCGTTCGGAGACAGACAAAGCTACTCCATACCTAAAAGGTAAAAAATCTTTCTTGGAGTTTTGTATGCTAAAACAAGCAAGGATTGTATCTATATATGAAGCTTGAGATAGACACAACATTCTTTTCTTGCGATCCCTTATGACTTTGATCCCAAGAATGTGTGCACATTCTCCTAAGTCCTTCATATCGAATTATTTGGACAACCATACCCTTACGTTTGATAACACCTTGACATTGTTGCCAATTAACAAAATGTCAACTGTCACGCCCCAAAGGAGTCCCTGTCCGAGAAAATTTCGACAGCATCTCCCCTATACGGTGGACAATCTGAAACTTTTCTACATCCTCATATACCTCAGCCACAGGCGGCTGGAATAATAAAAACAATAAAAATACAACCACACATTCCACGCAGTTTATATAACAAGTAAACAGAAAGATAATACCCTGACTTGAAATCAACCCTACTCCACTACACTCGTAAAGCTCAAATCCGATGAACTCACCTCTTCTGTCGTCCAGGAAGGCATGTAGTAGAATAAATCCAAATCTAAATCCATCGACATAATAAAATCCATACAATGTCCATAAGTAGAATAATCCAAAACATAACAAGTTCAAAACAGTGTAGAACAGAAAAGAAATCAAAGAAAACCAATCATATTCTCGAGGTCTGCAGGAACCAGCAACTGGAACTCTCTCCTGACAGCATCAACCTGAAAATATCAACAATGGAGGCGGGGTGAGTCCAACACTCAGCAGGTACAATTGATATGCAAAGTAAAGAAATAACACCTAGCACTAATCATGCGTACAGTCTCCTGATAAAAATAAAGATAAATGCAAGCCGAAGTAGACAGGAGATAATCTGTACTAACCAGGACCCGGTATAAGGACAAACAGTCCGAAAAGTATAGAAGACCTGTATGCATGTCAAACATAGGTATCCAAACAATATGCAGCATATAAATGCAGCAAACACAATCACAAACAATAAATGCATCATGCATATGATGCCAATGTCATGGTCACCCCTGACGCCAGTCAGCCAACTCATAACAAAAGTGGGACCGAGTAGGTAGAGCTGTGACAACCGTGCACTCTGCATCACTACCCCTGATGAGTGACCGAGTGGACGGGATGCTGTCGGAGTACACACGTACTCCTACCCCAAATCATAAATGGGGGAGCGCAATGCTCTCATCTCCTGGTACGCTATGACGGGGAGGGATCTCTAACGTGCTACACGCTGCGTCACACTACCCATGAGCAGACCAACGGACCACCGGAAGAGGCAAACTGACGTGCTACCACGCTGTGTCACGCTACCCATGAGCGTCACAACGGAGCACCGAACAGTGATGAAACTGGCAATGTGTTCAACAATAATGGAGCAATCTATCGCACAGCATGCGATCATGCAAATGGTGCATGTCACTAAGCATGGTAATATACTAAACCAACCTCTGGACATATAACAATGGGCACCATAGTGAATAAATCATATCAAGATATACTGATCAATAAGGTATCAAACCTAGGTCCTGAACATGTGAAACATGGTTATATCACTACCCATGAGAATGATAAATCAGGTACGAGATCAATACGAGATGCAAACAAACAACCAATCAAACAGGTAACATGTATTGGGCAGTGATTAACCGAAACAAATAAGAAACACAATTAATGCAACATGTTAATTTCATTACTAAGCATATCAAAGACAATATGTCAAAAGTACCCGCCTCCAATCGACATGGTCCAGTCCGATATCGAGATACTCGTCTCGCGTCAAGGTCCTGTGTCACCAATACATATATACATTATTTAGCTACATTCATAAAATAGCTAAATAAAATCTCCAAAACTAATTTAGGGAAAAACCCTAATCCCATAACCTCAATTACCTATTTAAATCTAATAGTTAACTAGGGTTAGTAACTTAATCCCCAATCAACTCATTAGATTAGAAATCCAAACTTAAATCCACTACACAAATAGATTTAAAGTTAAACCTAAAACTAATTCTAGTAACAAATTCTTTCTTTTCTTCACAGTACACATTCTTACCTTTTCTCTTGATCTAAAACCCCTGGCAATGTTTGTTTGAGTGCTGCCGGCAAGAAACACCACTAGAACCAAGATCACTTCCAACAAATCCTCACTGGTTAGGATCAAAAGAAAAGATCAAGCAGTGACGATTACAAATCAAAGAATATACCTCGATCCTACCTTACTCCGAGACCCCCACAGCTTCAAGAAAGAATAAAACAGTGCATCCTTCTTCAATGATCGACAACCGGAAGAATCCACAGACTATGCCAGGCACGGGAGGCAGTCGATTGATGCGGCACCACCCTTTGATCTGCTCCAACAAAGAGGCGACTGAGATCTCCACGGTAAGGGCGAAGGGCGACAGACAGAGGTAAAGACCTCGGCACAGAGAAGAGAAGAAGGCGTCGGGTGGTTGCCTGGTACAAGGCCGAGAGAGGTTGTCCTCCCTTCCCAACGCGATGATCCTAGGGCTAGGGCACCGGTGGCCGGCGCTAGGCTGTGGAGGCAGAACAGCGGTGGTGTGCGTGAGGAGATCGGAGAGACGCGAGAGGAAGGAGGCGTCTGTGATAAGCCACCGGCACTAAAGATCACCACTATGAGGGCCGAGGGGCGACGATTGCTAGGGCAAAGGGTGTGACGGTGCTACTAGGGTCGGCGGCGCGCTGCAGACCTAGTTTCGTGCGGAAGAAAGCTCGGGAGAGAAGAGAATGAAGGAGAAGGTGGAGGAAACCGCCGTGCGGTTAGGGCTCGGGTTCGCGCGGGGAAGAAGGAATAAACGACGACAAAAAAATGAAGAATAAGAAAATAAATAAAGAAAAAGGAATTAAGGAATTCAACTTTTCCTCATTTAAATGGGGTAGCTTAAACAGGCTTTTCTGGCTCCCATTTTTATCCCCGTTAATTCGTCCGTACGAGCTCCGAAAAATTCCCGAAAAATATCCAAAAATTTTGGAAAATTCCCTTATTAATATTCGCCTATTTTCGGTATTTTACATTCTCCCCCACTAATAAAAATTTGGTCCCCAAATTTCGTTATCTACCATCAGCAAGTACTAACAACAGATACAGAGTATAAATGCTGAACGGTAAATAAATCACATACCTCAAGTGAAAAGATGGGGATATCGAGCTCGGATAGTATCCTCGAGCTCCCAAGTAGCCTCCTCGTCCGAATGATGCTGCCATTCGACTTTAACCAGCCGGATAGTATTGTTTCGCAACTGACGCTCTTTCCGGTCGAGAATCCGTACCGGAACCTCCTCATAAGTAATGTCAGGTTGAACTGGAACTGGAATATCTGCCAGCACATGCGTCGGGTCGGGCACGTATCTCCTCAGCATCGATACGTGAAATACATCGTGAACGCCTGATAGGGACGGTGGTAGTGCTAGTCGGTAAGCTACTGCTCCGATCCTCTCCAAGATCTCGAAAGGGCTAATGTACCGCGGAGCTAGCTTACCTTTGAGGCCAAACCTCTTCACCCCTTTCATGGGTGAAACTCGCAGAAATACATGGTCGCCAACAGAGAACTCTAGTGGTCTGCGTCTCCGATCAGCATAACTCTTCTGGCGGTCCTGCGCCTCTGACATCCTCCGTCTGATAGTACGGACCAACTCCGCATCCTGCTAAACTCTTTGAGGTCCCAACAACTGGGCCTCTCCAACCTCATCCCAGAGGACGGGTGTCCGACAAGGTCTACCATACAACGCCTCAAACGGTGCCATCTGGATAGCCGAATGAAAGCTGTTGTTGTAAGCAAACTCTACTAACGGCAGATGATCCTCCCAACTGCCTCCGAAATCCATAACACATGACCTCAGCAGGCCCTCTAAAGTCTGAATGGTCCGCTCTGACTGTCCATCTGTCTGTGGATGGAAAGCTGTACTGAAACGGAGCTGTGTGCCCAAGGCCTGCTGCAGACTCTGCCAGAAACGAGACGTGAACCGTGGATCTCTATCTGAAATGATACTCAATGGAACACCATGTAGTCTGATGATCTCCCGACAATACAGATCTGCCAATCGATCCAAGGGATCAGTCCTCCGGATCGCTAAGAAGTGTGCGGATTTGGTTAATCGATCAACGATTACCCAAATCGCGTCATGGCCTCGTCGTGTCCTCGGCAACCCTACCACAAAGTCCATGGTAATGTGATCCCACTTCCACTCAGGAATAGGAATCCGCTGAAGTAATCCTGCAGGTCTCTGGTGTTCAGCCTTCACCTGTTGACAGACAAGACATCTAGCTACGAAATCCGTGATGTCTTTCTTCATGTCGTTCCATCAATAGGAACGCCTCAAGTCTCGATACATACGGGTCCCGCCTGGATGGATCGTAAATCGAGAACGGTGTGCCTCCTGGAGTAGTTCCTGTAAGACCGGATGAGACTGAGGTACGCATAACCTGCCTCGGAAGTATATAACACCCTCCTCGTCTCGTGTGAACTCGGTCTGCTGCCCGGAAGCTATCTGGCTATATATAAACTGCAAATACTGATCAGCAGCCTATGGCCCTCGTATCCTTGTCATGATCAACGACTGAGCAACCATGGTAACCAGAGTACCCTGCTCTGTCTATCCTTACCCCTCAAAGCCCAAATCGGAGAAACCTTAAATCAAGTCTGCGACCACAACTCGGTGGCAAGCTAAAGTCCTTCCGGACTTCCTGCTAAGCGTATCGGCAACATATTAGTTTTCCCCGGTGATAGTCAATCGTACAGTCACAATCCTTCAGGAACTCCATCCATCTCCTCTGTCGGAGATTAAATTGCTTCTGGGTAAAGATATATATTTGAGACTCTTATAATCAGTGAGAATCTCACATGTAATACCGAACAGATGCTGCTGCCAAATCTTCAAGGCAAAATAATGGCAGCCAGCCACAAGTCATGTACTGGGTAGTTCTCTTCATGCTCCTTCAACTGCCGAGAAGTAGGAGACTACCCTGCAGTGCTGCATCAAAACAGCGCACAAACCTTGTAAAGATGCGTCGGTATAGAGCTCGAATCCGTCCTCTTCAGAAGGTAAAAAACCAAAAATCAGAGCCGACACTAGTCTCCGCTTCAGCTCCTAGAAACTGGTCTTGTCATCCTCAGTCCAAGTGAATTTCACGCCTTTCCAGGTCAAGCGTGTCAGTGACATAGCTATCCGAGAGAACCCTCAACGTATCTCTGGAAATATCGAGCCAAACAAAGGAAGTTGCGAGCCTCTTCTATAGACTCCGTCTACTCCCAACGGTAACAACCTCGATCTCCTGTGGAACCACGGTATACTACTACTGATGCCCGTGTGTCTCAAACATCTCACAGAAGACAACCAAAATACGCACTACTGATCTTCACATCTAGACGTTTCCATCGAAACATCTCTAGAACTACACAAAGATGAAGTGCATAACTCACCGTGGATCCGAAATAGATCACAACACCGTCATCAAAGACAATGAAAACCGATCCAAACATCCTGGGAATACCAAAATCATCAAGTCTCTGAAAACCTCTAAGGCTTCCCAAACCCTAATGGTAAAATCATGACACATAATGTCCATATCACAGACATTTCTAACCATAAGATCCCTGACAATAAGCCTGAAATATGATCACCAACGATATAAATCATCTAAGCATAGATCCTCCAGTGTGAAAATACCACATATGTGGGAGCAACGCTTTACCACAAGAAATCCTCAATATGTAGGAGTAACACTCCACTACAAATAATCTATAACATGTATCTGCAATAGATATGGGAGCAATGCTCCGCTACAAGCAATCCGAAATATGTATATGTGGGAACTCCGCTCCACCATAGACGATCCATAAGTGTCCAAGGCACCTAACTATCCAACTAGAGGCTGCACGAGATCACTCAACCACATATCACTGTAGGCAGCCAAAGGTATAAACAACCTAGTAAACAAATCAAATCCATAGTCAACTCTATCATCATCCTAGTGGGTTGGTCACCCACTAATAGGAGAATTAGTTGACAGGGTTATACAACCAATAACATAATGTAGACACTCAGCATTCTACATTCAACATAGGTAGAATCATCATGATGCTACCCACCATACACCTGGTACACATGCACACACAACATATGTATAATCGACATAATCCTCCAATTTATACATACCAAACACACTCATAGCACAGGTATAAATCAGTGTGATACCTCCAATAATACCTATCAAACCCGTGTGCATATATCAACATAGGTATAATCGACAATACACCTCAAACAATCTCACATGGCATATATACACCTATGCCAAGAGTATAATCAACGTAATACTTCCAACAAATCATAATCGACACGAGTATACTCTCAGAACAATCATATAATAAACAAGATGTTGGAGCAATCTAGGTGCCCTAGGTTTTGATGTTTGGGCAAAGGTTTAAGTTAGGTTTATTGTTGTATTTGATATGCATTGTGAGTGTGCAGGATACAAGTACAACAAGAAAAGTCCAAGTGTGATCTTGGCAAA
Organism: Zingiber officinale; assembly: GCF_018446385.1. Lineage (NCBI taxonomy): Eukaryota > Viridiplantae > Streptophyta > Magnoliopsida > Zingiberales > Zingiberaceae > Zingiber > Zingiber officinale. The sequence continues at coordinate 68,266,616 of NC_055988.1, read as the reverse complement.
GGAGGAAAGTCCAAGAATGAGTCTTGGCGGTGTAAGTCCAAGCATGTAGTCTTGGCAACGTAAGTCCAAGTGTGACTTGGCAATGGATGAAGCCCCGGAGATGAGGAGCCTCTTGGCAAAGGAAGACCCAACAATATGGACAAGGCCGAAGGAAGCTCCAGAAGGCAAGACGTGAAGGATGGGGAGACATCCGAGGGACGCGTGGCTGATGGAGGAGGCTAGAAGGCTAGGTCTAGGTTGGTCGGGAGAGAACGAGTGCTGAGTGAATGTACTCGAGGCAAAATCCCAAAATTAGGGTTTACTGTAGCGTACTGTAGCAGTACTGTAGCAGTCGACTGATGATTGTAGCAGTCGACTGATGATTGTAGCAGTCGACTGATGCACTGTAGCAGAGAGTCGTTGAGATAGCCGTTGGCACTAGTCGACTGGTAACGGGCAAATCAGCTTTCTGATTTGCTCCAAGCTCTATAAGAAGGAGCTTGGGATGGCCGGCCAAGGTGACGAAATTAGACTTGGTTAAAGCCTAATTAGTAGTCACCAAAGTGCTCAAGAGATCTTTGTGTGCCAAGAGGTCTTGGTTGGAGTTGTGGTGAGGTTTCTCCACCCACAAGGAGGTTGAGCTAGCCGGAGTTTGCCGGGGACTAATCCACCGACGGATTGAGGGATCGTCCACCTTACGGACACGCCGTGGAGTAGGAGCAAGTTATCTCCGAACCACGTACACGCCTTGTGTTAGGGTTTGTGTTTGGTTTGTTGTCTTCTTCCTTCTTGTTTTAGGTTAACTTTCGTATTTGTTAGTTTGTTTTTGTATTCCGCTGTGCACTAACATTATAGGAAGTAAAGTTTTGGGTGAGACGCTATTCACCCCCCCTCTAGCGGACGTCAAGGTCCCAACAAGTGGTATCAGAGCAAGGTGAGCTCTTGTTGGACTAATCGCCAAGAGAGCGGCTAGAGGAAGAAGATGGAGTCGGAGGGACCTCTCGGATGGGACATCCGAATCCCACCTCCATACGAGCGCGAGGACTTCGACTATTGGAGGAAGCGCATTGAGATGTGGTTCCAAATGAATTGGGACCAATGGATTGCGTTGGAGGAACCGTTTAAAACTCCAACTGACAAGAAGGGAAAACGTCTCCGACGTCGATATTGGACCAAGGAGCAAAGGGAGCAATCGGAGACGGACAAGGAGGTAACTAGAATTTTAATTAATTTATTACCTCCTAATGCGATATTGAATGTAGGTGAATACGAGAATGCAAGTGACCTTTGGAAAAAGGTAATTGCGCTTCATGAGAGTCCTACACAAATTCAAGAAGAGGAGGAACCCAAGGAGAAGGACTCATTGGTCCAAGAAGAGAAGGACCAATCGAATGTTGACACGAGCTCAACATCCGAGGAGGAGAAGGAAGATGAGGAGGTATCATCCACATCTTCAAGGGAGGAAGAAGTGGAATCATCCACATCTTCAAGTGAAGAGGAAGAAGAGCAATCCAAGGAAGAGGAGATCTTGGAAGCTCAACCCTCCACCTCAACTACCAAGAAGAGCAAAAAGGACCACATCAAATGCTTTGAGTGTGGTAAGATGGGGCACTACAAGAGTAGGTGTCCTTCGCTCAAGAAGGTAAAGGAGGTAAACCCTAAACTCACTAAAGTTAATTTAGAAACTAATGTGAGTTGTAGGAAGAAGAAGGAGAAGGAGCACATTAGGTGCTTTACATGTGGTGAGTGGGGTCACTACCACACAAAGTGCCCAAGGAGAGGAGAGCTCAAGAAATTGGCGCACTTGAAGAAATGGGAAAAGAAGAGGAGCACAAGTCAAGGGGGAGCTTCAAAGGTAAAAGGGAAGGTAATTCCTATTTTGAAGCTTGATCCAAGCTCTAATTCTTATATGCTTGTTAGAAATAATGTAGATTATTTACCCAAGCATAATCATGGATTTAGATATAATGATAGGAATAGGGTTAACACAGTAGATAACCCTAAGAAATCATACACTAAGGGTAGACCTATTAAGACCCAAACCACTTTGCCTAAGGGAAGGAAAGTGGGTGAAAACCTAAGCATTAATCCCAAGAAAGGGAGACATATGCCTAGGAAGGTGGGTAGGTCTAGGCATGTCCAAGGTGGACATGTTGACTTTAGGGTTAGAACCCTAGAATTAGAAAATCAAGTCTTGAAGGCAAAGCTTGAGGAAATGGAGAAAGTCCTAGAGAGGTTCATTATTGGACCTAAAGGACTTGACATGTATTTGGGTAGTCAAAAACCTAAAAATGTCAAATTAGGTCCCTCCAAGACCAAAAAGAGGTCAAGTGCTAAGGTAGCACATGACATTGGTAAGGGAGGTGTGACCAAGGATAAGGGAGAGTCATCTAAGGCCAATAAGAAGGAATATGCTAGGGTGGCATATAATTATGGCAAGGATGGGATGTCCAAGGTTAAGGACAAGAAGAAATTAACCAAAGACAATGTGTCTAAGGTTAAGAAGGTGAGTTTTGTAGGCCAAGTGTCACCCGAGGTGCACCGAAGTGGCCTAGCCATAGTGGATGAATCACCAAGGGAGGTGACTAAGGTTAAGATTCCTAAGGTTAGGAAGAGCCTTTGGGACCCATGGTAGATGGGTTATCAAATGTGCCAAGTGGTTAGGAGACGGACTTAAGTCTCTAACATAGTGGGTTGGCACAATTGAGTTGAGTTTCATGCATAGAAATATGAATTGGGTTCATATTGCATGAAAATTAGTTTTTGATGTAGAGATGCCATATAAACTAATGCTAGTAATGCATTATGGTTTAGTATGGGCAGATACATCAAGAGGAAGCCAAAACTAGGACTTTAGGTCAAGGTTTAATTGAACCATTTAGCTAGTTTTGAATTTTGTGTCAATCTTGGGATCTGTGATAAATATATTTTTATATATATTTTTCCCAAGTATACATGGGTACAATAGACCTCTCCACAAAATTTGGGAATTTTTGGAGGTCTGTGGAATTTCTGGTGCATTTCTGAAGTTGGCCTGAAAAGGCTGATTTTTTCAGAAATAGGGTACCAGTCGACTGGTACAGATACCAGTCGACTGGTAACAGTGTTTTTGAGCACAGAATGTTTCTGTAAGCTCATTTTGTCGATACCAGTCGACTGGTGCCGATACCAGTCGACTGGTAACAGTAGATTTCGACCACAGAATGATTCTGTGAGGTTCTGTCGAAGGGGGCAGTCGACTGGTACCTAGTTCAGTCGACTGATACCAGCCTAAAAGTGTTTTTCGACATTGTTCTTGACCGTGTTAACTCGTTTAAATGTATGAGATCAATGGGGGATAAATATATGAGTTTAGGGTCAATTTGGATGACATGTTTTCAACAATTGGGATATTGTTGGAGCTCTTTTTGATGTATGGCAAAGGGGGAGAAGTCTGTTGGTGCAACCTTAGGTCAAGGTTGACCTGGTTGACCCGACTCGAGTTGACGTGACTCGAGTTGTATTTTGATGTTTGACTTGGGAAAATTATCGGTGCAACCTTAGGTCAAGGTTGACCTAGTTGTGTTGCATGTTGATGTTTGACACTCGTGAGAGAGTTCTATTCTTGATGTGGGACAAGAATAGATGTTTGGGAGATTATTGGTGCAACCGTAGGTCAAAGTTGACCTGGTTGACCTGATTTGGGAAAAGTCCAAGTATGAAGACTTGGCACGGAAAAGTCCAAGCAGGGAGCTTGGCACTGGAAAAGTCCAAGTATGGAGACTTGGCACTGGAAAAGTCCAAGCAGGGAGCTTGGCACGTGAAAAGTCCAAGTATGGAGACTTGGCACGGGGAAAGTCCAAACAGGGAGTTTGGCACGGGGAAAAGTCCTGGTGAGTGAAGCCAGGCAGTCGGGAAATCCTGGTGAGTGAATCCAGGTGAAAATCCTAGTGAGTGAAACTAAGTGAAGGTGAAAGTCCTGGTGAGTGAAGCCAGGCATTCGGGAAAATCCTGGTGAGTGAAGCCAGGTGAAAATCCTAGTGAGTGAAGCTAGGTGAATGGGAAAGTCCTAACTGGGATGTTAGGCAGTGTGGAAAGTCCTGGTGAGTGAAGCCAGGCAGTGGGAAAGTCCTGGTGAGTGAAGCCAGGCAGTGAGAAAGTCCTAACTGGGATGTTAGGCAGTGTGGAAATCCTGGTGAGTGAAGCCAGGCAAGGGAAAATCCAGATGGATCAGGGATGATCGGACTTCTGGTGTTGGAAAGTCCAAGTAGGTCAAAGGAATTGACCGGACACTTGGCAGGGAGTTCTAGCAGGTCAAGGGAGTGACCAGATGCTAGGGATGAAGTACCAATAGGTCAAGGTTGACCGGATATTGGTTTGGAAGTCTTGGGACTTGGTTTGGGCAAAAACCAAGCTCTGGATCGGTCACCAGACCGATCCAGTGATACCTTGCTTGCTCTGATCGGTCTGGTGACCGATCAGATACCGAACAGAAGCTCTCTGTTCGGTTACTGATCGGTCTGGTGACCGATCAGCAAGCGAACAGAGGCGAAAAGAAAGGCAGGCTGATCGGTCCACAGACCGATCAGGCCATGTCCTGATCGGTCTGGGGACCGATCAGGAGACGATGTCGCAGAAGCACAGCCAGAGTTGGGATCGGTCTGTGGACCGATCCAGATGTGGCCTGATCGGTCCACAGACCGATCAGAGTACGCACAGAAGGTTCTGTGCGCTGACTGATCGGTCTGGGGACCGATCAGCACAGGGCCTGATCGGTCCGTAGACCGATCAGGGTTCTAGCCGTTGCGACGCAACGGCTAGTTTCTTCGCAGGTATAAAGGGGCTGAGGGCTTCTACAGAGTTTCTTCTTCTTCCTTCTGGAAGTTTTTCTCCTGCCTGAAGCTTCTGCTTCTCCTTCTTGCTGAGCTTTGTTGAGCTCGTTGGGTGCTAAAGCTTCGCGTGAGCTTCTTCCTGTTGCTGGTTTTCTAGCTAGGCTTGGATCCGAGAAGCTGCTGCTTCCCCAGGGTTCCTGCTGACTTCAAGAAGGCAAGCAAGTGTAGTTTACATTTCTGTTCTTGTTTTCTTGTTCCTATTTGTACTCCTATTGCTGTTGCAAATATTGTGGCGAGGTTTCTCCACCCACAAGGAGTATATTGTATTAGCCGGTTCTCCGGGGACTCATCCACCGACGGATTGATAGGGCTCGTCCACCTTACGGACACGCCGAGGAGTAGGAGTATCATCTCCGAACCTCGTACATCGCTGTGTTAAGGTTTGATTTTCTTCTCCTTTCGTTTCTATTTGTATTTCCGCTGCACTAACCTAATCGTAGGAAGAAACGCGATCGATTTGGGGCGGCTATTCACACCCCCCCTCTCTAGCCGAGTACGAAGGATCCTAACAAGTGGTATCAGAGCGAGGTCGCTCTTCATCGGATCAACACCCGTGGGAGCAAAGCTAGAGAATGGATCTCTATGGAGAAGACATCACCATTCCACCCTTCTACGAATGCGGCGACTTCGCGTATTGGAAGGTAAGGATGAAGTACTTTCTTATGACTAACATAATGAATTGGTTTTGTGTACAAGAAGGTTTTACTCCTCCGGTGGATAAGGAAGGAAAACCACTTGAGAAGAAGGAGTGGACAAGAGAACAAATTCACAAATCCGAAATCAACGAAGAGGTAACGAGAATAATTGAATTTTCATTGCCTACTAACATCTTGTGTAAGATAGGTTACAACAATGCCAAGGAATTATGGGATAACTTGGCCAAGTTCCATGAGGGAAGCTCAAATTCAAGCCATGAAGAGGAGCTAAGTGAGCCAAGTAGCTCACATCATGGAGGAGAAGATTTAGAAGTTGAGGGCCACTCAACATCTAAAGAAGAAGAGGAGGAGAGTTCCTCTTCAAGATCGGAGCAAGAAGAAGAAGCTTCTACCTCCGGAAGGGATGAAGATGAGAGCGTTCATCCATCCTCAACCCTAGGTAACTCAAGCATTTTAATTTCTAGCAAATTACACATAATGTGCTTCGAGTGTAGGGAATTTGGACATTACAAGAGTAAGTGTCCAAAGAGGGTAAGAAAGACTCCACCGGCGCCAAAGCTCAAGGAAGCCGGAGTCCCGAAACGCAAGGGCAAGGAGCACATCGTGTGCTTCCAATGCAAGCAAAGGGGACACTATAGGAGTCATTGTCCGAGGGGGAGGCAACCTCACAAGGGCAAGAGACCGGGCACATCGATAGGGGGAGCTAAGGCAAACCCTAAGGTAACCTCTAAGGTTCATTTTTGCAACTCTAATAAAATGCATGCTAGGAATTTTATTGCACTTGTCGATAATAACAAGCATGATAACCTTAGGAATCAATACATGTGCTTAGGTGCCAAACATGTGAGCCTAGATAAGGATAACACTAGGAAAGCCAACCCTAGAATTACCTCATCTAAGGTTAAGGAGAACCTAGGTAGGAATCCCAAATCAACTAGACACATGCCTAGGAATGCCTCAAAGAAAAATGACAAATCAAAAATTGAGGTATTAGAGAAGGAGAATCAAGTCTTGAGGTCAAGACTTGATACTTTGGAAAAGGCTCTTAAAAACATGGAGAAGTCATCTCTAGGGTTTAAGAGTCAAAAACCCAAGTCCAAGGACAAGAAAGGTTTGGGTCACAAACCTAAGTCCCAAATGGTGAAGCCCACTTACCACAATGTTCCATTTGATTATGGAACAAAACCTAGGGCTAGGAAGACCATTACCAAGGTCACAAGGGGAGTCACCCCTATAGTTGACCTTGATGAGACCCAAATGACCAAGGCTTTAAAGCCTAAGAGGCTCATTAGGAGGGTTGCTAGGGAAGTTATCCCTAGTGAATATTTAGTGAACCCAATGAGCTCAAATAGGTATTGGGTTCCTAGGAGCATCTTCTCTACCCCATAAATGGGTTAGAGAGTGTCTCCAATAAGAAGGGTAGTTAACCCAACTTTGAGGAAATTGACACTCAAGGAGCATTTTCAAGGTTTTGAGAACTTTTGAAAATGAAATGGAATTATCATTTACTCCTTTGAAGAGCTAAATGTGCCTAATGGTGGAAATATCATTTTTAATCTTAAGTGGCACAATTTGAGGAAAACCTAGAGAAATACCATAATTGGGATTTTGGTTTTCTCTTAGGGATATATGGGCAATCTAGGGTTAGATTTTAAGTTAGCTAAGGCTAAGGATACTTAGATAGGGATTTAGGTATTTTATTTGTGCTAACTTGCCATGATTGGTTGCCATATGCCATGCCATGACATCATATTTATTTTATTATCATTTGAAATGTCATGATAATGCTTAGGTTATCTATATGTCATGTGTTAGTTTCGTTTCAAACTTTATGCCATGACATCATGACATTGGCACATGTTTTCATTGATGATACCATTTTATGCCATGTCATCATCTCTTGCATTAGTAATCAATTGAATTGATTTAAGGATGAAAAACACACTTTGATATTGAGATCAAATTTGTGTTTAGAAAATACATGAGACCTTAGTCTAAGATACCTAAACCCATATCTCACATCAAAATTGACTTGGATGTGTGTTGATACACTTTAAATGTGTGTGAGATATTAGGATCATGAGTTAGGATCAAGGTGCATAGTTCTTGTACCTAGATGACCCTAATTCAAGAAATTGAGGATCATAGGGAAAGCTTGTGTACAAGTCATGTACATCTAGCCCTAAGATTATGGTCCTAAATTCAAATGGTTTTAAAAGCATTTTAAAATTGATTTGAAAAACCTTGATGAAGCTTTCCTAGTGATAGCATTCATCATTGAACATTGTGATACAAAGTTGAGTTAAACTTGAACTATTTCAAAGTTTTTGAACTTTGTATCAAGATTGAAAAATGGAAGTTATTTTCATAGAAAACTATTTTTCCTTGATAGTATATGTTATGAGGAGTGTATCCTCAAAGTTTCATAATTTTTGAAATTTTCTGGAATTGTTTATGGGTTTCTGAATTTCGGGTAAAAATTCAGGAATTCTGATAAGGGATCTTGGATCGGTCACTGGACCGATCCAGGAAGGAGTGGATCGGTCACTGGACCGATCCAGGGAAGTGTGGATCGGTCCGGAGACCGATCCAGTAAGAGGCAGTGAGGCAGTCCGATCCCAGTGAATGTGGATCGGTCTGGGGACCGATCCAATGGGATCCTGATCGGTCTGGTGACCGATCAGGGCGTGCCAAAAGCTGAATTTCAACTGTATATCTGAAATTCCGGCTGTGAAAGTTTGTGGTTTAGGTTTCTAAGGGTTTGAAACTCTCCAAGACATTGTTGGTGCAATGGTCAAGGGGGAGTTGACCTTTAGGGGGAGTTTTACCTAATTGTCAAGGGGGAGTTGACTTTTAGGAGGAGTTTTTACTCCTTAAGACTTTTGAGGATTAGTGATATGGGGTTATCACTAAGTTGATTGTTGAGTTTAGTATCAAGGGGGAAATTAAGAGTTTCAATGAAAGGTATGGGACTTTCATTAGGAAGAAACTCTTGACCTTGATACTCTCCTAATTCTTTTTGATGTGTGTCAAAAAGGGGGAGAATTATTGGAGAACCCAAGTTTAGGTTATCGGGTTAACCTAACTTGATTATGAGTTTTGTCAAACATCAAAAAGGGGGAGATTGTTGGTGCAACCTTAGGTCAAGGTTGACCTGGTTGACCCGACTCGAGTTGACGTGACTCGAGTTGTATTTTGATGTTTGACTTGGGAAAATTATCGGTGCAACCTTAGGTCAAGGTTGACCTAGTTGTGTTGCATGTTGATGTTTGACACTCGTGAGAGAGTTCTATTCTTGATGTGGGACAAGAATAGATGTTTGGGAGATTATTGGTGCAACCGTAGGTCAAAGTTGACCTGGTTGACCTGATTTGGGAAAAGTCCAAGTATGAAGACTTGGCACGGAAAAGTCCAAGCAGGGAGCTTGGCACTGGAAAAGTCCAAGTATGGAGACTTGGCACTGGAAAAGTCCAAGCAGGAAGCTTGGCACGTGAAAAGTCCAAGTATGGAGACTTGGCACGGGGAAAGTCCAAACAGGGAGTTTGGCACGGGGAAAAGTCCTGGTGAGTGAAGCCAGGCAGTCGGGAAATCCTGGTGAGTGAATCCAGGTGAAAATCCTAGTGAGTGAAACTAAGTGAAGGTGAAAGTCCTGGTGAGTGAAGCCAGGCATTCGGGAAAATCCTGGTGAGTGAAGCCAGGTGAAAATCCTAGTGAGTGAAGCTAGGTGAATGGGAAAGTCCTAACTGGGATGTTAGGCAGTGTGGAAAGTCCTGGTGAGTGAAGCCAGGCAGTGGGAAAGTCCTGGTGAGTGAAGCCAGGCAGTGAGAAAGTCCTAACTGGGATGTTAGGCAGTGTGGAAATCCTGGTGAGTGAAGCCAGGTGAAAGTCCTGGTGAGTGAAGCCAGGCAAGGGAAAATCCAGATGGATCAGGGATGATCGGACTTCTGGTGTTGGAAAGTCCAAGTAGGTCAAAGGAATTGACCGGACACTTGGCAGGGAGTTCTAGCAGGCCAAGGGAGTGACCAGATGCTAGGGATGAAGTACCAATAGGTCAAGGTTGACGGATATTGGTTTGAAGTCTTGGGACTTGGTTTGGGCAAAATCCAAGCTCGGATCGGTCACCGACCGATCGGATACTGCTTGCTCGATCGGTCGGTGACCGATCGATATCGAAGCTCTCGTTCTTTGATCGATCGTGCCGGTGACCGTCAGCAACGAGCGAAAGAAGCAGGTGATCGGTCCACGCCGATCAGTTATCTGATCGGCGGGACCGATCAGAGACGGCGTCGCGGCACGGCCAGAGTTGGGATCGGTGCGTGGACCGATCAGATGTTTGATCGGTCCACCGATCGACGTCTGCATGAAGGTTCGTGCGGTGACTCGATGCGGGGACCCGATCGGCCTGATCGGTCCGTGACCGATCAGGGTTCTAGCTGTTGCAACGCAAAGTTTCTTCGCTATTTCTTCTTCGCAGGTATAAAGGGGCTGAGGGCTTCTACAGAGTTTCTTCTTCTTCCTTCTGGAAGTTTTTCTCCTGCCTGAAGCTTCTGCTTCTCCTTCTTGCTGAGCTTTGTTGAGCTCGTTGGGTGCTAAAGCTTCGCGTGAGCTTCTTCCTGTTGCTGGTTTTCTAGCTAGGCTTGGATCCGAGAAGCTGCTGCTTCCCCAGGGTTCCTGCTGACTTCAAGAAGGCAAGCAAGTGTAGTTTACATTTCTGTTCTTGTTTTCTTGTTCCTATTTGTACTCCTATTGCTGTTGCAAATATTGTGGCGAGGTTTCTCCACCCACAAGGAGTATATTGTATTAGCCGGTTCTCCGGGGACTCATCCACCGACGGATTGATAGGGCTCGTCCACCTTACGGACACGCCGAGGAGTAGGAGTATCATCTCCGAACCTCGTACATCGCTGTGTTAAGGTTTGATTTTCTTCTCCTTTCGTTTCTATTTGTATTTCCGCTGCACTAACCTAATCGTAGGAAGAAACGCGATCGATTTGGGGCGGCTATTCACACCCCCCCTCTCTAGCCGAGTACGAAGGATCCTAACAAAGTCTAGGTTTAAGTGGGAAACCTATACACCTTTGCAAGAAATCCTAACTCAAGGGGGAGCTTAGGTAAAGGGGGAGCGATTGTTTAGGCAAAGGGGGAGAAGTTTACCTTTGCGAGAAATCCTAGCTCAAGGGGGAGCTTAGGTGAAGGGGGAGCCTAGGGATTTAGGTTTCCCTTATTTATGCATGAGTTGATTTGCATATTTATTTGCATATGTATTGTATTTATGTTTCCCTAACTTAAACAGGTTGCCAAACATCAAAAAGGGGGAGATTGTTGGAGCAATCTAGGTGCCCTAGGTTTTGATGTTTGGGCAAAGGTTTAAGTTAGGTTTATTGTTGTATTTGATATGCATTGTGAGTGTGCAGGATACAAGTACAACAAGAAAAGTCCAAGTGTGATCTTGGCAAAGGAGGAAAGTCCAAGAATGAGTCTTGGCGGTGTAAGTCCAAGCATGTAGTCTTGGCAACGTAAGTCCAAGTGTGACTTGGCAATGGATGAAGCCCCGGAGATGAGGAGCCTCTTGGCAAAGGAAGACCCAACAATATGGACAAGGCCGAAGGAAGCTCCAGAAGGCAAGACGTGAAGGATGGGGAGACATCCGAGGGACGCGAGGCTGATGGAGGAGGCTAGAAGGCTAGGTCTAGGTTGGTCGGGAGAGAACGAGTGTTGAGTGAATGTACTCGAGGTAAAATCCTAAAATTAGCGGTACTGTAGCGTTACTGTAGCAGTCGACTGATGATTGTAGCAGTCGACTGATGCACTGTAGCAGAGAGCCGTTGAGATAGCCGTTGGCACCAGTCGACTGGTGCATTGACCAGTCGACTGGTAACGGGCAAATCAGCTTTCTGATTTGCTCCAAGCTCTATAAGAAGGAGCTTGGGATGGCCGGCCAAGGTGACGAAATTAGACTTGGTTAAAGCCTAATTAGTAGTCACCAAAGTGCTCAAGAGATCTTTGTGTGCCAAGAGGTCTTGGTTGGAGTTGTGGTGAGGTTTCTCCACCCACAAGGAGGTTGAGCTAGCCGGAGTTTGCCGGGGACTAATCCATCGACGGATTGAGGGATCGTCCACCTTACGGACACGCCGTGGAGTAGGAGCAAGTTATCTCCGAACCACGTACACGCCTTGTGTTAGGGTTTGTGTTTGGTTTGTTGTCTTCTTCCTTCTTGTTTTAGGTTAACTTTCGTATTTGTTAGTTTGTTTTTGTATTCCGCTGTGCACTAACATTATAGGAAGTAAAGTTTTGGGTGAGACGCTATTCACCCCCCCTCTAGCGGACGTCAAGGTCCCAACACAAGATACCTCAAATATTACACCGAACACATCTGTACATATCACAACTCAGATTGAATCGATAAGATACATCCAATAAAACACTCAAACATATGTGCACATTCCACAACATAGTTTTTTATTGACAAATACCTCCAATAAACAATCAGACATGTATGTCTAACCACTCGAGTATAATCTATTAGAAATCCACAATAATCATATGTATAAATGTGTACAACCCAAAAGATAAAGTTAGATTTCAAGAACATCAAGACACTCTCATTTTTATCCTCAAAAACATCAACCCACATAATATCAGATAAATCAGTCTCTACTCCCATGAGGGCAAATTAGCATTCAAAACATCGATCATTATTTATCCACATAGTTCAATATCAGATGAAACAAATATCAATTTTTATCATCCTGTGTAACTAACCACAACTAACCAGATTTATTAAAATCTCATAGGCACTCTAAACCATAAACTCTCTAGCGCCCAATTTATAATCTGATCACGAATTATAATCATCAAACCTGTGAATATCATACATGACACTCACTATGTCACCATCAACGACAACCCAAATAATAGATCATCAAAATAGTTGACACTCACTATGTCACCATCAACGACAACTCAAATAATAGATCATCAAAATAAATATCCAGTAATAGATCATCAGACAACCACATAACATTTACTCTCACAAACCATTAGAAATCAACATATCACAATATCTGATCTCCCAATATCCCTCAACCTCAAATCATTCTCAACAATGATCAAACATGATAACTCTCCAATGACCAATTTTCATCGTATCGGATACCCTAATATCCAAAAGATACGAGTATAAAAACTCTACTGGCTAAGTCCACAGGAATATATAGGTATCATCTATTACCCAGCTAACAATAGCAGAGGTTGATATGTGCCTCCATCTCCTAATAGTAGTAACAGAAGCTAAAACTACTGATGGTATGATATGAAAAATCACCAGAGACTATAATTCTTGATCTCTATTAGGGTCGACCAAGATCAGTGGCTAACCCATCACATGTAATATGGCCACAACAACCAGACAGGTAATAAAGATAAAGTGCTAATAGATGTCCTAACTATCATAAAATAAACATCATACCTATTTGCCGTCTGGAGATGTTCCATCGTTGTCCAGTCCCCAACTTTTGACCTCAAAATTCCGAACGAGAAAATCGACGGAAATCCATATAAATCCGAAACGGAAGTCCGAAACATAACCATAACAGAAATCCGTACAAACCGAAATAGACATCTAAAAATCCAGAACACCATAAGCAGGTATCCATAACCTGCTCTGATACCAATAAATTGGTATCAGATAAATCTCGAAAATCCAAAATACAAAAATCCAACAAGTATCGCCAAACTTGGTGCTCTGATACCAAGTAAATAAATTGGTATCAGGTTATCCCAAACATCAAAAATACGAAAACAAAAGATCGTAACCTGGCTCTGATACCACTAAATTGTCACGCCCCAGAGGAGTCCCTGTCTGAGAAAATTTCGGCAGCATCTCCCCTGTACGGTGGACAATCTGAAACTTTTCTACATCCTCACATACCTCAGCCACAGGCGGCTGGAATAATAAAAATAATAAAAATACAACCACACATTCCACGCAGTTTATATAACAAGTAAACAGAAAGATAATACCCTGAATTGAAATCAACCCTACTCCACTACACTCGTAAAGCTCAAATCCGATGAACTCACCTCTTCTGCCATCCAGGAAGGCATGTAGTAGAATAAATCCAAATCTAAATCCATCGACATAATAAAATCCATACAATGTCCATAAGTAGAATAATCCAAAACATAACAAGTTCAAAACAGTCTAGAACAGAAAAGAAATCAAAGAAAACCAATCATATCCTCGAGGTCTTCAGGAACCAGCAACTGGAACTCTCTCCTGACAGCATCAACCTGAAAATATCAACAATGGAGGCGGGGTGAGTCCAACCCTCAGCAGGTACAATTGATATGCAAAGTAAAGAAATAACACCTAGCACTAATCATGCGTACAGTCTCCTGATAAAAATAAAGATAAATGCAAGCCGAAGTAGACAGGAGAGAATCTGTACTAACCAGGACCCGGTATAAGGACAAACAGTCCGAAAGGTATAGAAGACCTGTATACATGTCAAACATAGGTATCCAAACAATATGCAGCATATAAATACAGCAAACACAATCACAAACAATAAATGCATCATGCATATGATGCCAATGTCATGGTCACCCCTGACGCCAGTCAGCCAACTCTTAACAAAAGTGGGACCGAGTAGGTAGAGCTGTGACAACCGTGCACTCTGCATCACTACCCCTGATGAGTGACCGAGTGGACGGGATGCTGTCGGAGTACACACGTACTCCTACCCCAAATCATAAATGGGGGAGCGCAATGCTCTCATCTCCTGGTACGCTATGACGGGGAGGGATCTCTAACGTGCTACACGCTGCGTCACACTACCCATGTGCGGACCAACGGAGCACCGGAAGAGCCAAACTGACGTGCTACCACGCTGTGTCACGCTACCCATGAGCGTCACAACGGAGCACCGAACAGTGATGAAACTGACAATGTGCTCAACAATAATGGAGCAATCTATCACACAGCATGCGATCATGCAAATGGTGCATGTCACTAAGCATGGTAATATACTAAACCAACCTCTGGACATATAACAATGGGCACCATAGTGAATAAACCATATCAAGATATACTGATCAATAAGGTATCAAACCAAGGTCCTGAACATGTGAAACATGGTTATATCACTACCCATGAGCATGATAAATCAGGTACGAGGTCAATACGAGATGCAAACAAACAACCAATCAAACAGGTAACATGTATTGGGCAGTGATTAACCGAAACAAATAAGAAACACAATTAATGCAACATGTTAATTTCATTACTAAGCATATCAAAGACAATAAATCAAAAGTACCCGCCTCCAATCGAAATGGTCCAGTCCGATATCGAGATACTCGTCTCGCGTCAAGGTCCTGTGTCACCAATACATATATACATTATTTAGCTACATTCATAAAATAGCTAAATAAAATCTCCAAAACTAATTTAGGGAAAAACCCTAATCCCATAACCTCAATTACCTATTTAAATCTAATAGTTAACTAGGGTTAGTAACTTAATCCCCAATCAACTCATTAGATTAGAAATCCAAACTTAAATCCACTACACAAATAGATTTAAAGTTAAACCTAAAACTAATTCTAGTAACAAATTCTTTCTTTTCTTCACAGTACACATTCTTACCTTTTCTCTTGATCTAAAACCCCTGGCAATGTTTGTTTGAGTGCTGCCGGCAAGAAACACCACTAGAACCAAGATCACTTCCAACAAATCCTCACTGGTTAGGATCAAAAGAAAAGATCAAGCAGTGACGATTACAAATCAAAGAATATACCTCGATCCTACCTTACTCCGAGACCCCCACAGCTTCAAGAAAGAATAAAACAGTGCATCCTTCTTCAATGATCGGCAACAGGAAGAATCCACAGACTATGCCAGGCACGGGAGGCAGTCGATTGATGCGGCACCACCCTTTGATCTGCTCCAACAAAGAGGCGACTGAGATCTCCACGGTAATGGCGAAGGGCGACAGACAGAGGTAAAGACCTCGGCACAGAGAAGAGAAGAAGGCGTCGGGTGGTTGCCTGGTACAAGGCCGAGAGAGGTTGTCCTCCCTTCCCAACGCGATGATCCTAGGGCTAGGGCACCGGTGGCCGGCGCTAGGCTGTGGAGGCAGAACAGCGGTGGTGTGCGTGAGGAGATCGGAGAGACGCGAGAGGAAGGAGGCGTCTGCGATAAGCCACCGGCACTAAAGATCACCACTATGAGGGCCGAGGGGCAACGATGGCTAGGGCAATGGGTGTGGTGGTGCTACTCGGGTCGGCGGCGCGCTGCAGACCTAGTTTCGTGCGGAAGAAAGCTCGGGAGAGAAGAGAATGAAGGAGAAAGTGGAGGAAACCGCCGTGCGGTTAGGGCTCGGGTTCGCGCGGGGAAGAAGGAATAAACGACGACAAAAAAATGAAGAATAAGAGAATAAATAAAGAAAAAGGAATTAAGGAATTCAACTTTTCCTCATTTAAATGGGGTAGCTTAAACAGGCTTTTCTGGGCCCCATTTTTATCCCCGTTAATTCGTCCGTACGAGCTCCGAAAAATTCCTGAAAATATCCAAAAATTCCAGAAAATTCCCTTATTAATATTCGCCTATTTTCGGTATTTTACATCAACTATGTATAGTACAAGAAATATCACCACATTTCCTTTACACTTCTTGTATACACAAGACTCATCCGGACACTGAATAAATCCATATGACTGGATTATTTCATTAAACCGGATCTTCCAAGATCTTGAAGTTTGCTTCAGTCCATAAATAGACCGATTGAGCTTGCACACTAGATGCTCTTTGCCTTTTTCAATGAACCCCTCCGGTTGCTTCATATGGATGTTTTCTTCAAGCCTTCCATTAAGGAAAGCTGTCTTGACATCCATTTTCTAAATCTCATAATCCATATGAGCAGTAATGGATAAGAGTATCCGGATAGACTTAAGCATAGCTACCGGTGAAAAGGTCTCCTCATAATCGATTCCTTCTTTCTAAGTGTACCCTTTCGGTACAAGCCTTGCTTTGAAGGTTTCTACCTTCCCGTCTATCCCTCTTTTCCTTTTGTAGATCCACTTGCATCCAATGGTTTTTACACCATTCGGTGGTTCTACAAGCTCACAGACCTTATTAGAATATATAGATTCTATTTCAAAATTCATTTTCTTTTGCCAAGATACTGCATCTTTATCTTGAAGTGCTTCGTCATATGTTCGGGGATCAGGTTCATGTTTACCTGGGATCAAGTCTGATAACTCCCAAAAACATGAATCTCTCAGGTTGCCTTACAACCCTCCCACTACAACGAGGCACTGTCTCTGGTTGTGTATCATGTGTGACACGTGTTGCAGTCTCTTGTGATACTTCATCTTGTACCGTTGGTACTAAAGTAGACGTGTCCTCTCTTATTTCTTCTAGAACAATTTTACTCATGAGCTTATGGTTCATTACATAATCATCTTCTAAAAATCGAGCATTGGTGCTAACAATGATCTTCTGATTTTTAGGATTATAAAACAAACCACCCTTCATTCCCTTAGGATATCCCACAAACAGACATACTTCTGTACGTGTCAGTATCTCCCTTCAACACATGTGTTGGACTACCCCATATCCGGATATGATTCAGACTAGGCTTACGCCCATTCCATAATTCCATGGGAGTAGAAGCAACTGTTTTAGAAGGTACCATATTCAGAATGTACACTGCTGTTTCCAGAGCATATCCCTAAAATGAATTTGGTAATTCTGAATAACTCATCATCAATTTAACCATTTCCATAAGAGTCCTATTCCTTCGTTCTGCCACACCATTCTGTTGGGGTGTACCAGGTGTAGACAATTAGGATTGAATCTCGGCTTCTGATAAGTAATTCCTAAACTTTCCAAAGAGGTATTCGCCACCACGGTCAGACTGTAGTGTCTTGATACTTTTACCAAGATGTTTCTCCACATCAACCCTATATTCTTTGAACTTATCAATGCATTCAGACTTGCGTCGCATCAAGTAAATGTATCTGTACCTTGAATAATCGTCTATAAAAGAGACAAAGTATTCATAACCACCTCTTGCCTGGATTGACATTGGACCACACAAATCAGAATGAACCAGTTCTAACACATCTTTGGCTCTATACCCCTTGGCCTTAAAATGTCTCTTTGTCATTTTACCATCCAAGCAAGATTCACAGGTTGGAAAGTTTTCCAACTCTAATGAACCCAAGAGTCCATCAGCTAAAAGCCTTTGAATCCTACTTAAGTTAATATGACCAAGCCTTAGATGTCAAAGATATGTTTGGTTCATTTCAGAAGGTTCCTTTCTCTTATTAGAATTAGAAGATATGTTATTAATTTCCATTTGTTGTTTTATGGGAGATATTGGATTTAAAGTATATAAATTGCCAACCAATGCACTAGAACAGATAATAACCCTATTTCTCTTCATAACTATATTGTTATTAAAGAAAATATAATATCCATCCAAATACAATTTAGAAATTGAAATTAAATTCTTTCTAAAACTGGGTACATAAAGACAATTTCTTAAAACCAAACTTCTATTCCTATCAAAAGACAAGTAGACATCTCCCACTGCAATAGCCGCCACCTTAGTAACATTGCCCATGTAGACGGTTATCTCTCCTTCAAATAGTCGTCGGGTTTCTTGGAACCCCTGCAAAGAGTTGTAGACATGATCAGTGGCTCCCGTATCTATAGACCAGGTGCTGGTAGATAACACCGCTAAACATGTTTCAACTATTAGAGAATGAGATATACCTTTATTGTTCTCTTTCCTACGAGGATAGTCTGTCTTCCAATGTCCTGATTGCTTGTAGATGAAGCACTTGCCCTTCGATTTCTTCATTCAAGCTTTATGTCCTGTACGTTGAGGTTTATTCACCTTCTTTACTGATGCAGCCTGTTTCTTCTTCTTCTTGTCTTTCGACTTAGAAGTAGAACCATTTTAAGCATAGTGAATATGAGAATTATGACGAAATAGGCCTTCTGTTCCCTGAAGTTCTGTTAGTAGTTCCGCCAATGAATACATCATTTTATTCATATTATAGTTCAGGCGAAAATGCTCAAAACTTCTGGGTAGCGTCTGGAGAATCATATTGATCTGGGGTTCCCCATCAATTTCTCCTCCAAGGATTTATATTTCGTTCAAATAAGCCATCATCTTTAGGATATGGTCCATGACAGGAGTACCCTCTATCATGGTGGTTGTCATTAACTTTCTCATTGCTTCTTGCCTAGCGGCCCGATCCTGGTGACCAAAGAGATCCTTGAGATTGTTCATTATATCATAAGCTGTTGGTAAATCCTAATGCTGATGTTGCAGCACATTTGACATTGAAGCCAAAATGTAACACCGCGCCATCTCATCTGCCTTTACCCATTTCCTATGATTTTCAATCTCCTCTTGGGTAGATTCACCATTAAGCACATTAGGGTACTCCTCTGACAGTACAAACTTATAGCCCTCAGCAGTTAGGACAATGTCCAGGTTTCTTTTCCAATCTATATAGTTGGGACCAGTAAGTTTGTTCTCTTTCAGTATAATAGCCAGTGGGTTGAAAGTCATCCTAAGAATCACAAAAAACTTTGGTCAAGACTCTAAATTTAGAATAATATTGATTCCTCAAACAATACTATTTAAATTTACCAACACCTCAAAACACCATAAATTTTGCATGTCACGTTAGTGTGGACGTATACAAATTCAACATTTGTAAGAGGAGGGCTTTACCCATTAATTTTATTATTTTTTCATCCTAACTTTATGACAAATAAAATTAATAGTTGGTTTTCCTTTGGTCACACAAGACAATAGCAATGACTCCATTGGGGAGGATACTATTGAATGTGTCTAAGTGTATACTATTACTTGATACTTAGTCCATTAAATAGGATTGTGCCCCTTCAGTTGGAGAAGATCACACGCTCCTAAATAATTTCCTATAACCATCCATAAAGGAAGTTTAATATAGTGATCCGCAACAAACCCATCTGTTGTGGAGGGAGGCACTCAGAGCCAACACGCAAGCTTGTTGCATCACTTACAAACCAGCAATGGAGACCGTGGAATTTATTTAAAAATCCCTCTCCCACTTAGTTATTTAATGTGTGGAATTTTAACCTATGCTAGCATACATCACATGCAAACACACATCACAGTAAATAAGAGCAATAAATATGGAAATTAATTTTCTAACAATTATGGCTTCTTCCATCACTGTCCTTCGCGTGCTGCCATCCCTAGGGATCATGTCGTTGGGTCCATCGAGTTTCTTTTTCCCCTGTGTCTCTGGTCCTCCAATAGCACCACGTATCGCAAGGATACGATTCACGACAAAAATAGAATTTTACATATATCGATCCTATATTTTATAAAGGAATGTACATGTAATCTAGATCGAAACAAAATTGTAAAATCCTAATAACTAATACAGCTCCTGCTGTATTTAATATTACAATCATGCACACATAATAAAATTCCCTTGACATGTTCAAGGGTCCATGTTAGAACTTTCGAGCCGCAAAAACTGCTTTTTACGTTGCGGAAACCCCAAAGTTCTTAACCACTAGATCCGTGCGAAGATAAAAATTTTCATGTACTTAGATTTTCCACTCTAGATCTACTTTAGATCTACATGTTAAGGAGTATACCTTTGAAGGGAAGCCCTTTGAAAATCCCGCTCATCCAAGGTTCTTCGGATCTCAAGTGTGTTCAAGTGTACACACCTCTAGAAGTATCCACACGAACAAGAGATGGAGAGAACAACTAAGAGTGTGCTAGCACCCTTAGAGATCACGGCAAGGATGAGAGGGAGAGAAGAGAGCAAGAGAGGAGGAAGAAGAAGGAATCAATTAGCACACAGTTGCACTTATTCTCTCCTCTTAAGTGGTCGGCCACTTCGATGTGAGTTTGTAACCTCCATGGAATATCAAGAGTCAAGGCTCTTGGTTTCCCTCATGAGGTGGCATACCATGAAGTTGCCTTGATGATGTGGCACATCATCATTGGCCGTCCCTATGCCAAGTCACAATGACATGGCATTTGGTCAAGTCAAGGTCAAGTCAAACTTGACTCTTCATCTTCCCTCTCATGTCAAGTCAAACTTGACTTAAATCCCCCATGGTTGATCAAATCTAACCATAGATTCAAGTCAATTTGATTTAATGAATCTCTATTCATTAAATTAAATTGATTCAATGAGTTATAATCTAAATTAGACTCATTCAACACATGAATCAAGTTGGGTCCAACTCAATTAGTCTAATTTGAATTACTCTTAATCCAATTTGGTTCATCACATGAACCTAATCCTCTTGGTTCATCATATGAACCTATTCTCCATCTAATTGCCCTTTGTGTGTGACCCTATAGGTTCTTGTAACATTGGCAATACCCCTAAACCCATTTAGAAGCATAAGTAATGAGCGATATCTTGCAACACATCATTACTACCCAAGTTACAAGAATGTTGAGATCCTACATCACCTTGTGACTACTAATAGTGACCCTCACAATATATGACAATGTCCTTCTTTCCTTAACATCTAGATTGATCAATCGAGGCATAGACCGTGTCATCTTCATCATTCTATATCTTGAACTCCAAGTAGACTCACTCTAAACAAATGAGCTCAATATCTCATATTGACTCATTTGGGCATGACCATGCACTTAGTGGTCTCACTCTATCAAGAATGATGATCTCACTCCCGTCATATAGGAAGGATAGATCCCATCTACATCACTCACATCCCTCCACATAATTTGTTACATACCAAGTAATCGCTTTTATAGTCTACCTAGTTACGGGTGACGTTTGACGAAGCCAAAGTATGTAACTTCTTATGTAAGGAACCATGGTGACTTCAGGTCCAAGGATTGATAGTCATACTAATAGTCACATGAGAAAGTATATGACACTCATATAACAATCCATGATACTTTCTCATGGCGGGTCATTCAGTATACATTCTCCAATGCATACCATGTGTCAACTTGATATCTCTATATCCATGACTTGTGAGATCAAGTCATCGAGTTGACCTACATGCTAGTCTCATCGTATTAACATTATCCCTGAATGTTAATACTTGACTAGGAATGATTAAGAGTAGTGTTCTCTATATCATCTCACTATCGATTCAACCAATCGATTGATATAGATAAGAACCTTCTACTCAAGGACGCTATTATACTTAGTTATTTGGCACCAATACAAGTAAGTATAATAACCATAAAAAATGCTTTATAAATATATAGGAATATGATAGATCGAGTCCATACAACAATCATCATATGATTGGCTCTAGGGCTCTAACTAACAATCTCCCACTAGCACTAGTGCCAATCAGTGTAGGCTCTAAGGCCCAATGATCTAGTGTGACCATCATGCTTTCTCTGTGCCAAAGCCTTGGTCAAGGCATCAGCGACGTTAGCTTCTATGGGTACTCTACAAATCTTCACATCTCCTCTATCGATGATCTCTCAAATGAGATGGAAGCGCCGTAGTATGTGGTTGGTCCACTGGTGTGAGCGAGGTTCCTTAGCCTGCGCAATTTCTCCATTGTTGTCACATATAGCTCAATAGGATCTGCTAAGCTAGGAACCACCCCAAGCTCAATAATGAACTTGCAGATCCAAACTGCCTCCTTTGTTGCTTATGATGCAGCAATATACTCGTCCTCTGTTGTAGAATCCACAACTCTGTCTTGCTTCGAACTCTTCCAGGTCATAACACCACCATTCAAGCAAAACACGAACCCAGACTGTGATCTATAGTCATCCTGGTCAGTTTGGAAGCTGACATCACTGTAACCCTTTACAGCTAGCTCATCATCGCCTCCATATATCAAGAAATATTCTTTAGTCCTTTTTAAGTACTTAAGAATATTCTTGACCCCTATCCAGTGACACTCACCTGGATCTGACTGGTATCTGCTCGTCATGCTCAAGGCATACGAAACATCAGGACAAGTACATAGCATGGCGTACATGATAGATCCTATGATTGAAGTATAAAGGATCTTATCCATGCGGTCTCTCTCCTCTCTAGAAGAGGGACTTTAAGTCTTCGAAAAACTCACACCATGTGGCATTGGCAGAAATCCTTTCTTGGAATTTTGCATCGCAAACCGTAGTAATACATTGTCAACATATGTACTCTGACTTAGGCCAAGCAATCTCTTAGATCTATCTCTATAAATCTTTATGCCTAGGATGCAGGCTGCTTCACCTAAGTCCTTCATTGAGAAACAATTTCCCAACCTAGTCTTGATAGACTGCAGCAAAGGAATGTCATTCCCAATGAGTAGTATGTCATCCACATACAATACAAGGAAGACAACTGTGCTCCCAACAACCTTCTTGTAGACACAGGGTTCATCTTCATTCTTGATGAAATCAAACTGTTTGATTGCATCATCGAATCTAAGATTCCAGCTCCGAGAAGCTTGCTTTAGTCCATAAATGGACTTATGTAGCTTACATATGTTAGAGTGTATACTAAAAGCCTAGCTTTTGTATAAACATTTATTTAGAAATAAAGAATCACAGTGGTCAATATCTATATTTATTTGTTAAATATAATTTGTTCAATTAATTTATATAGTAGACAATATGGTGTGTGGTGTCATAGACAAAAGATCATGTTGTCGGCTCTTTATAAATTATAAATAGTTGCTCGCGACTAAGATGGAAAGAAACAAACCTTGAAGTAGTCGTAGTGTAATTAAGTATTAATTTATCTTAACTAATAAATTACACTGATACACTCCAAGTGTATTGAGTAGGACCATTTTCGGTAAGTTCTTTTTGTACTGACTTTATAAAAGAACTAGACCTTAGTTATTATGGAAGTGTGTGCTCTTAATCCTAATATAATAACAAACACATATATTTAGTATTTATTTCTTTGACTTATCAATGAGTGAGATTTAACTCGATAAGTCAATAAGCCCGATAAGTTGGGAAATGATATTACTTATAGTGTGTGTTGTTGATTATAGAAGGAAACTGTGTCATAGTAATCTAGGTTGAGAATGACCCCAAGAGGAGCTCATAAGGATTGTCATGTTAAACCCTGCAGGTAGACTTAGTCTAACATGACGATGAGGTTGAGTGGTACTACTCTTGGAGCTAGATATTAATTAAGTGAGTTGTCAGTAACTTACTTAATTAGTGGACATTCATTATCTTAAACACAGGGAGACTAACACACTCATGATAAGAAGGAGCCCATAATGTAATTTGGAATTGGTGCGGTAGTGCGATAATAACTCTCTAGTGGAATGAGTTATTATCGATAAACTTGAGTTGTGTGTTCGGGGTGAACACGGGATACTCAAGCTCATCGGAAGGCCAAAACCAATTTCTCCTCTAGGTTCTTGTCTTAGCCTCATTAAAGCCTCAAGTCTATCCAAAGAAAGGCCCATCTTGGTGTCTAAGAAGGGGGCCGGTCCAAAACTTGGTGACCAAGCAAGGGCTGGCCACATTATCCTCTTAAGGGGCCGACCCCTTGCTTGGTGCCCAAGCAAGATGGGGCCGACCACATTAAGTCAAACAAGGAGGGGTGTTTTGAATTTTTAAAATCTTCTCTTTGTAGAAAACTACAAGTTTTAAAAGAGAGATTTTAAATTTAAAAACTTTCTTTATTTGAATTAGACCACATGTTTTAAAAGAAAGTTTAAAAGTTTTAAAACTTTCCTTTTTTAACCATCCTCATGGTTTAGGAAAAAAGGAAGAGAAGTTTTAAAATTTAAATTTTCTATCACCATGTTAAAAAAAGAAATATTATAAGAGAAGTTTTAAATTTTAAAACATGGTTTTAATTTTTAAAACTTTCCTTTTTTAACTCCTACTTTAGGAAATTGAAAGAGAGCTTGTAAAATTTTATAAGAGGATTTCTTCTTGTAAAATTTTATAAAAAAAAATTATATTTCCTTCCTTGTAGGGGCCGACCACCCTTGCTTGGTGCCCAAGCAAGGGGCCGACCAATAGGATTAAATCATCATCCAATCAAATTAAAACTAATCTATGATTGGTGATTGATTCAATCAAGAGGAAAGAAAAGGAAAAATAAAAATGAAAAAGGGAAAACATGAGGAAGATTTTAATTTTTGTAAAAAGTTTTTACTTATTTGCCTTGGGCAAGTATTATAAAAGAAGAGGAGGAGAGACTTTATGGGTTAATGAATTCTTTTTCTCTCTTCTCTCTAGTCTCCTCCTTAGGGCCAGCCCCTAGCTCTTTATCATGCTAGGGTCGACTGTAACGCCCGCCCCTCTACTACCCTAAGGGAGGGATGGGGTTACTTACTTGAATCATACATACATATGAAAATCATGGCAGCGAAAGTACATACATACATAAGAAAGACTAAATATTGATCATGCTATCAAAAAAGCATACTAATAAAACATGGCATGTGAGCTATAACCTCATGTAACATAGTAAACGTGTCAACATGCTAGTGCATATTACTTGATTCAATATTTTCTACTTGAAACATGATCATATTACTAAAGCATAAAACATGAAACACAAGTTCACCTCAAGTATAAACCATCCAAAAGTATCTAGTAGGAAAATAATTCATAAGCAAAACTTAGAGAATAAATAAGTCTTGAAATATAAAATAGATCTTCTTTCCACCATGCTACTTCCACACACATCTTTCGCCCTTCCTGCTGCTCCTCTTAGTATAGCCATTCCTTACCCTTTTCTGCAGTACAAGGAAAACATAAAACTATAAGCACATAGGCTTAGTAAGACTCTTTCCTACTCACAAAACATAAGTCATGCATCTTAACATAAAGTGGTGACATGTTCTTTTAATCAACATCTAGATATAAATTTGCATGCTATCATAAAGTAGAGTCATACTCATGTAAGTAAATCATAACATAGCATGTGAGAAACTCATACATAAGGAGTAGCATGATCATCTAAGCATCATAGACATATTTTTAAAAAAGAAACATCTTACTAAAACATAAAGAACCATTTAGCATGAATAAACATATGCAAGATGTCCTTTGAAAAATGTATCATGAAATGAGTATATGCAAGATGTCCTTTGAAAACATATATATCATATAAATACTTAAACATAATCTCATCATGAGGGTCCGACTTTGTACCACATACATACATGAATGCGCGCATCCTAAGTAGATCCAAGGTAGCAAATCTTGAACCTACTAGGAACTAAGCCCGTTTCATAGACCATCGACCTAGGGGAAACTTAGGAGCCCATCCCTTTTACTAGGCCCGTTTCATAGACCATCGACCTAGGGGCGCTTAGGAGCCCACCCTTGGTACAAGCCATACAAAGTAAAATAGCATACATGTTTCTTGTCATAACATAGCATATCATATCTCTTGTCATAACATGAAGAGTGCTCTTAGTCCCAACTTAAGGGAAGCATCTCTTAGGCTATCATGAAGAGTGCTCTTAATCCCAACTTAAGGGAAACATATCTTAGGCTTTTTTTCCTAATACATAAGCCTTGCATAAACATAACATGATGACAATGGGTGCCCATAACATATAGCATATCATAAGAATCATATTATGGTGGCATAATGTGCACATAACATGTGGTATATCAGAAGTCATAACATGATGGCATAAAGTGCTTATAACATATCATAGGAATCATACATGATGGCATAAAGTGCACATAACATAATAACATATCATAGGAATCGTAACATGATGGCATGAGCATACATATCAAATAGCATGGTGACATAAATTCCTATTCTATCATAGAAAGTCATTATCATGCATGGTTAGAGTTTTGATCTTCCCACAAAACCTAAATCACCACCTAGCCGAGACCTAGAGGTAGGATTCTAGGTTTTTTTTTAACCCAACATGAACCATGAAAACTTAAACTAGCCATATATCAAAAATCATACATCATGAGGAAACATAACAAGCATAGTTAGGTTTTAAAACTTTTCCCTAAACCTTTCATTCAATCTTGGCCGAACCTTAAGGGTAAGGTTCTCAAACTTCTAATACCACAAAAAGCATAAAAACTTAAACTCACAACATATAATGGTCTACATATCATAAGAACTAATAAACAAGCATAGTTGAGGTCTTAAATTGTCTCTAACCCCTTTATCATTCTTTGGCCAAAACCCTAAGAGGATGGCATGGAATTTCTAAGAAATTAGAAGCATGAAAAATTTATACTAACATTATATCATGGTCTACATATCATGAGGACAAATAAACAAGCATAGTTGAGGTCTTAAATTGTCTCTAATCCTCTTATCTTTCCTTGGCCGAAACCCTAAAGTATAGCATGAAATTTCTAAGCAACATGAAGCATAAAACTTTAACTAACAACACATAAGAGATCATATATTATGGAGGAGCATAAACAAGCATGGTTTCATTTCAAAACTTTGCTCTATACCTTGTATCTAAACTTGGCCGAAACTGTAACGCCCGCCCTTCCTGCTAGTGGGGCGGGGTTACTTTACTTACTTACAAGGGGAACATACATGCATATTAATATTTCTTTTTCTAAAGTAACACAGCGGAAGAATTCATTTATATATATATATATATATTTTTTGAACGAAGTAACGATGTCATATTCTATCAAAAACATGAATAAGTATCATGAAATCATATGAAACATTAACATAAATAAATATAAGAAGGTCTTTTATTTGTCTTAGCCGAGCCACCACCACACAAATCTCTTTGCATCTCCTGCGACTCCCCAAGTTCATCCATTCTTTGCCTTTATCTACGGTACAAGGAAAGTAAGCTATAAGCACACGGGCTTAGTAAGATCATTTCCTACTCACAAAAAATGTATTTCATATCATAAGCATATAGCAATGGAACCATAATCATCAAACATCATATCGTGTAAACATAGCATCATAACATATCATCTCATAAAGAACATCATGCTAAATCATGTCATAACTCATAAGAGCATCATGTCAAATAAATCATAAGAGTATATCAAATCATAAAGAAATATCATGAGGTAACACAATATAAATAAAAGAGCATCATGTCATATAAATCATAAGAGCATATCATGAAGAAATATCATGCAAGATGTCTTTTAAAACATGTGTCATGTCATGTGCAAGATGTATTAAAACATATCATATAGTACTTGAACATAATATCATCATGAGGGCCCGACTTGTATCACATACATATATAAATACGCGCAATCCCTAGGACAGGGCAGCTAGCCCCGAACCTACTAGGGATCTAGGTCCGTACTACGACCGTCGACCTAGGGGCGTACTAAGGAGCCCATCCCTTTTTACTAGACCCGTTCATAGTCCGTCGTCCTAAGGGCGCTTATGGAGCCCACCCTTGGTAGAAGCCATACAAAGTAAAATAACATATCATGGTACATGTCATAACATAGCATATCATATCTTGTCATATCATGAAGAGTGCTCTTAGTCCCCAAGGGGAAGCAACTCTTAGGCCTTCACTTGTCATATCATAAAGAGTGCTCTTAATCCCAACAAAAAGGGAAGCAACTCTTAGGCATTTGCTTGTCATATCATAAAACATGCATACTTGAGCACATAGCACATCATAAGAGACATTATCATGCATGGATCATAAGCATACATAAATGAGCATAATACTTGTCATATCATAAAGCATGCATACTTGAGCATATATCACATCATAAGAGACATTATCATGCATGGTTAATAAGCATACATAAATGAACACATCACCTATCATAGAAAAATATAATCATGCATGGGATCATTAACTAACATCTCTTAATTCATAACGTAGCATGTGAAGCACATAATGATTCATAATCGGATCTCAATCACCATATCCTATATGGAGGCCGAAAACATTCAAAGTATTGCCCTAGGGTACAAGCAACATAAAGCATATAAACCCTAAATCAATTTCATAGCATTTATCATAAAGAACATCATGAGCATATTTAGTTAGGTTCTAAGCTTCCTAGGTCTTTCAACCTAGTTGTGGCCGAAACATTGTAAGCATGAACCTAGATTACAAGTGGCACAAAACATATGAACCCTAAACAAATTTCATATCATATACTTTAAGGAACATCATGAGTATGTTTTGTTTAGGTTCCAAGCTTCCTAGGTATTTAATTCTTGTTCTTGGCCGAATAGTAAGGAGCATGAAACTAAGTTCTAAACAACATACAAGCATGAGAATATCAAGTTGACTTCATATCATATCATAAGGAAAGTCATGAGCATGTTAAATCAACTTTTAAACTTTCCTAGGCTCCTAATCCCATCATGGCCGAAAGTTCAAAGAGTATGAACCTAAACTCTAAACAACGTACAAGCATAGAATCTCATGTTAGATTCATCATATCATAAGGGAAGTCATAAGCATGTTAAACCAATTTTTAAGCTCCCCTAGGTCTTGAATTCTATCATGGCCGAAAGTTCATGAAGAGGAAATTTAAACTCAAAACAACATTCAAGCATAGAATCTCATGTTAGCTTCATATCATATCATAAGGGAAGTCATAAGCATGTTAAACCAATTTTTTAAGTTTCTCTAGGTCTTGAATTCTATCATGGCCAAAAGTTCATGAAGAGGGAATTTAAGCTCTAAACAACATACAAGCATAGAATCTCATGTTAGCTTTGTTGGGTTTTTCGGGCCGCGAAAACCGCTTTTCGCGTCGCGGAAACCCCGAATCACCCAAAGTCGTAGATCCGTGAAAGGAAAACCGAACGAAAATTACGAGTACGAGTTTCAAAATATCTAGATCTACTCCTAGATCTATGTGTTAAGAATATACCTTGAAGCGTGCCCTTTCGCGTTCCCGCTCGTCCAAGGAGTTGCCGGATCTCTAGACCGTCAAGCGTCGGTCCTCTAGAAGTATCCACACGGACACGTAGGTGGAGAAAATCTCACACAAAGGTGTGCTAGCACCTTGGTGAGATTCGGCCAAGCAAGGAGGAGAGGGAGAGGGAGAGCTTCAAGAGGAAGAAGAAGAAGATACACACTTGAATGAAAAATTGAATTCTCATTCAAACCCAAAGTGGTCGGCCACTCTCAATGGTGAAAACTCCCAAATTAATTGCATTAATTGCATTAATTGCATTTAATATGAAGCCATTAAAGAGAATGGCTTTGTAACTTCCATGAGGTGGCACCCATGATGATGTGGAGTATCATCATTGGTCCACCTAATGCCAACTCACCAATGAGGTGGCAAAAGGTCATGTCAAAATTAACCTTTGGTCTTCCTTCTTAAGTCAAGTCAAACTTGACCCAATCTCTTCCATGGTTGATCTAATCTAACCATTTGATTCAAGCCAACTTAATATAATGAATCTAATTCATTTAATTAAATTGATCTAATGAGTCATAATCTAAATTAGACTCATTAAATACATGAATCAACTTGAGTCTAACTCAATTAGCCCAATTTGGATTACTCTTAATCCAATTTGATTCATCAAATGAATCTAATCCTCTTGGTTCATCATATGAACCAAATCTCCATCTAAATGTCCTAAGTGTGTGACCCTATAGGTTCTTGTAACGTTGGCAATGCCCTAAACCCATTTAGGAGCATAAGTAATGAGCGGTATCTAGCAACACATCATTACTACCCAAGTTACAAGAAATGTCGAGATCCAACATCACCTTGTGACTACTAATTGTGACTCCTCACAATATATGACATTGTCCTTCTATCCTAGACATCTAGATTGATCAATGTGAGGCATAGACCGTGTCATCCTCTAATCAATCTAAATCTTGAACTCCAAGTAGACTCACTCGATCAAATGAGCTCAACATCTCATGTTGACTCACTTGGGCATGGCCATGCACTTAGTGGTCTCACTCTATCAAGAATACCGATGTCGCTCCCGTCATATGGGAGGGATAGATCCCATCTACATCACTCACATCCCTCTGCATAATTCATTATATACCTAGTAATCGCCTTTATAGTCCACCCTGTTACGGGTGACGTTTGACAAAACCAAAGTACATAACTCCTTATGTAGGGATCCATGGTGACTTCAGGTCATTGGACTAATAGTCATACTAATAGCCACATGAGAAAGTATATGACACTCATATAACGATCCATGATACTTTCTCATGGCGGGTCATTCAGTATACATTCTCTAATGCATACCCATGTGCCAGCTTGATATCTCTATATCCATGACTTGTGAGATCAAGTCATCGAGCTGACCTATATGCTAGTCTTATTGTATTAACATTGTCCCTGAATGTTAATACTCGACTAGGAATGATTTAGAGTAGTGTTCCCTATATCATCTCACTATCGATTCAACTAATCGATTGATATAGGTATGAACCTTCTACTCAAGGACGCTATTATACTTAGTCTATTTGGCACTAATACAAATAAGTATAATAACCAAACAAATGCCTTTATTAATATACAAGAATATGATACAATGAGTCCATACAATTATCAAATGATTGGCTCTAGGGCTCTAACTAACAATCTACCACTAGCACTAGTGCCAATCAGTATAGGCTCTAAGGCCTAATGACCTAGTGTGACCATCATGCTTTCTCTGTGCCAAAGCCTTGGTCAAGGGATCTGCGATGTTATCCTCTGTAGGTACTCTGCAAATCTTCACATCTCCTCTATCGATAATCTCTCGAATGAGATGGAAATGTCGTAGTATGTGCTTGGTCCGCTGGTGTGAGCGAGGTTCCTTCGCCTGTGCTATAGCTCCATTGTTGTCACAATAGAGCTCAACTGGGTCAGCGATGCTAGGAACCACCCTAAGTTCAGTGATGAACTTGCGAATCCAAACTGCTTCCTTTGCTGCCTCTGATGCAACAATATACTCAGCCTCTGTTGTAGAATCAGCTACTGTATCCTGCTATGAACTCTTCCAGCTCACAGCACCACCATTTAACCCAAACTCATCCTGATCGGTCTGGAAGCTGGCATCACTGTAACCCTTTACAGTTAGCTCATCATTGCCTGCATATATCAAGAAATATTCTTTAGTCCTTCTTAAGTACTTAAGAATATTCTTGACCGCTATCCAGTGACTTTCACCTAGATCAGACTGGTATCTGCTCGTCATGCTTAAAGCATACGAGACATCAGGTCGAGTACATAGCATGGCGTACATGATCGATCCTATGGCTGAGGCATAAGGGATCTGATCCATGCAGTCTCTCTCCTCTCTAGAAGAGGGACCTTGAGTCTTCGAAAGACTCACGCCATGTGACATCGGCAGAAATCCCTTCTTGGAATTCTGCATGGCAAACTGAAGGAGTATCTTGTCAATGTATGTACTCTGACTTAGGCCAAGCAATCTCTTAGATCTATCTCTATAGATCTGTATCCCTAGAATGCGGGATACCTCACCTAAGTCCTTCATTGAGAAGCAACTCCCTAGCTAGGTCTTGACAGACTGAAGCATAGGGATGTCCTTCCCAATGAGCAGTATGTCATCCACATACAATATGAGGAAGACAACTATGTTCCCTACAACCTTCTTGTAGACACAAGGTTCATCTTCGTTCTTGATGACACCAAACTGTTTGATTGCATCATCGAAACGAAGATTCCAGCTCCGAGAAGCTTGCTTTAGTCCATAAATGGACCTATGCAGCTTGCATACTCTACTAGTATGCTGTGGATCTACAAAACCCTCAGGTTGTGTCATGTACACATCCTCAAGCAGGTTTCCATTCAGAAACACGGTTTTGACATCCATCTGCCATATCTCATAGTCATGGTAGGCTGCAATAGCAAGCATGATCCGAATGGACTTAAACATCGCTACTGGAGAAAAGGTTTCATCATAGTCAATACCATGAATTTGCTTGAAACCTTTAGCTACCAAGCGACCCTTATAGATAAGTCCATCCATGTCAGTCTTTCTCTTAAAGACCCACTTGCACCCAATGGGTTTTACCCCTTCAGGTGGATCAACCAAAGTCCATACTTGGTTGGTGTACATGGATTCCATCTCGGATCTCATGGCCTCTAGCCATTTCTCGGAATCTGGTCTCATCACAGCTTCCTGATAGGTGGTAGACTCATCCTCTATGAGCACAATGTCATCATGGTCAGATAAGAGAAATGAGTATCTCTCAGGCTGATGACGTACCCTATCAGACCTGCGAAGAGGTATGTCTACTTGAACTGGTTGTTGTTTCTCAACTCCTTGTGGAACATCATCCACAACACTTTGTGGATCCAGTTCAACTTCCATCGAGGCTTCAGTTCTAGTATTCACATCTTGAACTTCTTCAAGATCGAACGTGCTCCCACTAGTTTTTCTAGAAACAAAGTCCCTTTCTAGAAAGACCCCAGTCTTTGCCACAACTATCTTGTGCTGACTGGGAATGTAGAAGTAATATCCCTTAGTTTCCTTGGGATATCCGATGAAATAGCACTTGTCGGATTTGGGTCCTAATTTGTCTGAGACTTGACGTCGTACGTAAGCCTCACAGCCCCAAATCCTCATGAAAGACACCTGGGCATCTCTCCCAGTCCATATCTTATATGGTGTCTTTATCACGGCCTTGGATAGAACTCGGTTGAGTATAAAAGCTGTCGTGTCTAGAGCATAGCCCCAAAGGTATGTCGGAAGATCAGTGTGACTCATCATAGATCGTACCATATCTAATAGGGTACGATTCCTCCTTTCAGATACACCATTCCACTGTGGTGTTCCAAGAGGAGTGAGTTGGGATAGAATCCCACACTCAGCTAAATAGTCACGAAACTCATGGCTTAAGTATTCACCACCTCGATCTGATTGAAGTATTTTAATACTCTTGCCAAGCTGGTTCTGTACTTCATTCTTGAATTCTTTGAACTTTTCAAAGGGTTCAGACTTATGTGCCATCAAGTACACATAATCATATCTACTGAAGTCATCAGTAAATGTGATGAAGTATCTATAACCGCCTCTAGCAGCGACATTGAAAGGGCCACATACATCACTATGTATGAGTCCTAACAAATCAGTCTCTCTCTCGCTATGCCCACTAAAGGGAGTCTTGGTCATCTTGCCTCGTAGGCATGACTCGCATATCTCATATGATTCAAAATCAAATGAGTCCAGCAAACCATCCTTATGGAGCTGGGATAAGCGCTTGTCATTTATATGACCTAAGCGACAGTGCCGGAGATAGGTGTGGTTCATATCATTCGATTTGAACCTCTTGGTACTAACGTTATAGATAGGGCTCTCAAGTCTAGAATATAGAGTCCGTTCATCAGAGGTGCACTACAATAGAACATATCGTTTAAATAGACAAAATAACATTTGTTCTTTATTATAAACGAAAATCCTTTCTTGTCCAAGCAAGAAACTGAAATTATGTTCTTAGTCAAGGCAGGCACATAACAACAATCATCTAATTCTAGTACAAGCCCAGAGGGAAGAGATAGATGATAAGTTTCTACAGCAATAGCAGCAACTCGTGCTCCATTGCCTACTCGTAAGTCTATCTCACCCTTCGTCAATGCCCTGCTATTTCTCAGCGCTTGTACATTAGTACAAATGTGCGAAGCACATCCGGTATCTAATACCCACGATGAAGAAATAGAGAGGTTGACTTCTATAACATGTATACCTGAAGTAGAAATCTTATTTCTCTTCTTCTTAAGATCTTCCAGGTATTCTTTGGAGTTCCTCTTCCAGTGCCTTGCTTGTCCATGATATAGGTGACAAAGATGTTCAACCATATCGTAAGCACCCATCAACTCATGTTGCTTCTGAAGCTCAGAGTTCATGGTCGCGAGCATAAGACATGACACATCTAATACGTCATCTTGATGCTTCTTGTAAGCATCTTGGTCTGCTCGCGTGGCAGTGGTAGGAGGAGCCTCCGGAATGGGCTGCTCCAGAACGTACAGTTTACGTTCTTGGGTGAGAACTATTCTCAAGTTCCTGTACCAATCCAGGAAATTCGCTCTGTTGAGCTTGTCCTTCTCAAGGACAGATCGCAGGGAAAAAGAATTCGTATTCGACGTCATGGTTATCTACAACAGAAAATTTGCAGAAATAAATATCATATTCTTTTAAAATCATTTAATTAGGCCTTTAATTAAATGATTCTCCCACTGAATTCTATAATTCTTGTGGGACAAGATCCACATCATACTAACCCTTGAGTTAGCTTTGGCTAATACGCCCAAGGCTTAGTATGATCGGTAGGTAACGATTACCAATTACATCTCTATGCAACTCTTGTTTATAGGATCAAGATCCATATTTATATTAAAACTCGAGTTAGCTTTGGCTAATATGCCCGAGAGTTAATATAAACGTGATTTTGTCCTACCTTTCCAATTATTGGAGGAATGCCTATAGTTGACTCGATCCAACCGAGTAACTAGGAATACTCAATCTAATTGAGTTTGTATTCACCCATGCGTTGATAGGCGGGACCAAGATTGTCCCTCCGTACCCTACCAAGATAATATGTATTGCTCTGCTTTGGCAGATTCAACAATACATGTGATCGAGGTAGTGATAGGTATCACGGCACGGTTAGACATTTAGAGTTGGTTCGATCGAGATCTAATCTAATCGAAAAGGATGCATCTTGTGCACGACTTAGATCTAATCTAATCGCAAGGGTGCATCATGTGCACGACTTAGATCTAATCTAATCGTAAGGCACTAATTAATTAATTACTTATTAAACATGCATCATATACATAAGCAATTAACTAATTAATCTATTTGTGATTTAGTCATGGCCCTACTACAATCTTCTCAAGCCAATGAGAAGATCAAATGGTCAACCTAGGGTCAACAGCTTCTCCAAGCTCTTCCCTTTGACCACCTTGTGTTGCTCGTGCCCGCCTCGGAACTCCGTCTCGTGTGGACCCTCCACTGCTCCAATTTGTACATTACAATTTGAAACTCGAGTTACATTCGAGTCTAAATCTAATTTACAACCAGAATATATGAGAAAGGCACGACGCGCAGGTCGCGGAAAAATAAAAACATACAACACGCGCAAACACATAACGGCACGCAGGCCGTATTATGAATTACAACACAATCCAATCATATTGGGTTTTTGGACATTGACTATCACAAAATTAATATATAATTTAAAATTATATATTTTCATAATTTTCTATAATTTTAAAATTAATTTTTTACAATTTTTACGAGTAAAATTTCCCGGCGGTCCTGTTTAGCAGTTTCAAGCGCAATCGCGGAACGGATCCCCTTGCGGGGCCAGGGGCAGCGCCCCTACCCGCGATCTAACCATCGCGAGGGTTCCTTTGCGATCCAACAGCACCTAAAATCGCTGTCCCAAAATGATTTGGGTCGAGACATTGCTGTTTCGGAAAAATCTTCCCGGCAGGTACATTTTTAGCGATTTCGGGTGCAATCGGGGAGCAAATCCCCTTGCGGGGTTAGGGGCAGAACCCCTACCCACGATCTAACCATCGTGAGTTGCTCCTTTGCGATCTAATGGCACCCAAGCCCGCTGTCCCAAACGGATTTGGGGCAAAACGAAGCCGTTTAAGGAAAAACTTCCCGGTAGCCGAAGCCTACAAGTGCCGAGATACTTGTGCTTCGCTTCTACGGAAAAATTACCCATAAAAACTCAAAAATCATAATTTTACAGAAAATTACAGAAACTTTAGTTTTCATAAAACCAAAAACAAACTCGTACAAGCCTTGCACGTGGCTCTGATACCACTGTTGGGTTTTTCGGGCCGCGAAAACCGCTTATCGCGTCGCGGAAACCCCGAATCACCCAAAGCCGTAGATCCGTGCAAGAAAACCGAACAAAAATTACGAGTACGAGTTTCAAAATATCTAGATCTACTCCTAGATCTATGTGTTAAGAATATACCTTGAAGCATGCCCTTTCGCGTTCCCGCTCGTCCAAGGAGTTGCCGGATCTCTAGACCGTCAAGCGTCGGTCCTCTAGAAGTATCCACATGGACACGTAGGTGGAGAAAACCTCACACAAAGGTGTGCTAGCACCTTGGTGAGATTCGGCCAAGCAAGGAGGAGAGGGAGAGGAAGAGCTTCAAGAGGAAGAAGAAGAAGATACACACTTGAATGAAAAATTGAATTCTCATTCAAACCCAAAGTGGCCGGCCACTCTCAATGGTGAAAACTCCCAAATTAATTGCATTAATTGCAATTAATATGAAGCCATTAAAGAGAATGGCTTTGTAACTTCCATGAGGTGGCACCCATGATGATGTGGAGTATCATCATTGGTCCACCTAATGCCAACTCACCAATGAGGTGGCAAAAGGTCATGTCAAAATTAACCTTTGGTCTTCCTTCTTAAGTCAAGTCAAACTTGACCCAATCTCTTCCATGGTTGATCTAATCTAACCATTTGATTCAAGCCAACTTAATATAATGAATCTAATTCATTTAATTAAATTGATCTAATGAGTCATAATCTAAATTAGACTCATTAAATACATGAATCAACTTGAGTCTAACTCAATTAGCCCAATTTGGATTACTCTTAATCCAATTTGATTCATCAAATGAATCTAATCCTCTTGGTTCATCATATGAACCAAATCTCCATCTAAATGTCCTAAGTGTGTGACCCTATAGGTTCTTGTAACGTTGGAAATGCCCTAAACTCATTTAGGAGCATAAGTAATGAGCGGTATCTAGCAACACATCATTACTACCCAAGTTACAAGAAATGTCGAGATCCAACATCACCTTGTGACTACTAATTGTGACTTCTCACAATATATGACATTGTCCTTCTATCCTAGACATCTAGATTGATCAATGTGAGGCATAGACCGTGTCATCCTCTAATCAATCTAAATCTTGAACTCCAAGTAGACTCACTCGATCAAATGAGCTCAACATCTCATGTTGACTCACTTGGGCATGGCCATGCACTTAGTGGTCTCACTCTATCAAGAATACCGATGTCGCTCCCGTCATATGGGAGGAATAGATCCCATCTACATCACTCACATCCCTCTGCATAATTCATTATATACCCAGTAATCGCCTTTATAGTCCACCCTGTTACGGGTGACGTTTGACGAAACCAAAGTACATAACTCCTTATGTAGGGATCCATGGTGACTTCAGGTCAAAGGACTAATAGTCATACTAATAGCCACATGAGAAAGTATATGACACTCATATAACGATCCATGATACTTTCTCATGGCGGGTCATTCAGTATACATTCTCTAATGCATACCCATGTGTCAGCTTGATATCTCTATATCCATGACTTGTGAGATCAAGTCATCGAGTTGACCTACATGCTAGTCTTATTGTATTAACATTGTCCCTGAATGTTAATACTCGACTAGGAATGATTTAGAGTAGTGTTCCCTATATCATCTCACTATCGATTCAACTAATCGATTGATATAGGTATGAACCTTCTACTCAAGGACGCTATTATACTTAGTCTATTTGGCACTAATACAAATAAGTATAATAACCAAACAAATGCCTTTATTAATATACAAGAATATGATACAATGAGTCCATACAATCATCAAATGATTGGCTCTAGGGCTCTAACTAACAAGCTTCATATCATATCATAAGGGAAGTCATAAGCATGTTAAACCAATTTTTAAGCTTCCCTAGGTCTTAAATTCTATCATGGCCAAAAGTTCATGAAGAGGAAATTTAAACTCTAAACAACATACAAGCATGAATATCAAGCTAACTTCATATCATATCATAAGGGAATTCATGAGCATGCTAGATTTAATTTTAAACTTCCTTGGACCCTAAAATTGATCATGGCCAAAACATAAGGAGGCATGCATCTAGGTTTCAAGCAACATTCAAACATGATAACCCTAAATTAGCTTTATATCATGTCATAAGGAGAGTCATGAGCATGTTGGAGTAAGTCTTAAGCTCTCCTAAGTTTTAATTCTCACTATGTCCGAAGCCCTAAGGTGCAACATATCAAGGTTCCAAACAACCTACAAGCATGAAACCCTAAGAAATCTTCCTACTCTTTTTCATAAGAAAAGTCATGATCATGGTAGACTAATTTTTATAACCTCTCTTAGTAAATTTCTCTATCATGGCCGAACACTTCATGAGCATGTATTTAGGTTTTAAGCAACATACAAGCATAAAAAACACCAAACTAATCTCTTAGCATAGGGTACATATCATAAGGACATAGTGAGCATGTTTAGTTTAGGTCTTAAGCCTTCCTAATCCTTTATTCATACTTTGGCCGAAAGTTCAAGAGCATGTATCTAAGTTTTAGGTAAGCATACAAGCATAAGAAACATTCAGTAACTCCTATAATAGGGTACATATCATAAGAACATAGTGAGCATGCTTAGTTAGGTCTTAAACTTCTCTAAATCCTTTGTTCAATTTTTTTGGCCGAGATCTCAAGAAGTGATTCTAGGTTTTTAAGCATTCTAACCTTATGAAAAGCACGTAAACAACTTGTACCACCGGTGATGGGATACTTACAACTTGTTGCTTGTTTTTCCTAAGGAAGATGGTACCCTTGTGAAGAGGAAGAAGAAACTTCTCTTCTTAGTTCTCTCTTTTCTTCTCTTACTTGTAAGGAGTAGATCTTGAGGACTCCTCCTCGTGAATTAGTTTTTCTTAGCAAGAAAAACCTTAGCTTGTATTTTCGAAAATGAGAGAGGGAGAGGTTTAGGTTTCGGTGGAGAAGGAAGAAGGAGAAGGAAGGAGGAAGAAGAAGAAGGAGGAAGAATTAATCAACTTTCTTTCCCATTTCTTCTCTCATTCCTATTTATTCCCAATGAGAATGAACATGTACCCATTCATCCCCTTAACTCCTCTATCTCCTCACTCTCTTAATTCCCATGAAAATAGAACAAAAAGAAGGAAGAAAGGCAACTTGTCCTTTGCTTGCTTCTTTTCTTAACCAAGAGGAAGAGGAGGTAAGCTACTTGATTTTCTCTTGTTTCTTTACTTAATTATATTCTTACTTTTAACTATAATTTCCATTCTCTTCTATTCACATATCATTCATTACTCTAGTGGTTACCATACACCAATTTAACTCTATCATTTGTGGGAGGTTCAAGGTTCAAATCTTAACCTCTCTTTCTTTTTATTTCATTTTGGTTTCTATTTCCATTTCTCTTTTTCTTTTATTCTAAAAGAAAAATACCCATAGGTATAGCTTATCATTTCGTGGGTGTTACAGTACCCTATACCTCATAGAAAGTTCATCCTCGAACTTAAAATAGCGACATCAGGTGGCGCAGGTCTTCCTGCTGAGTGCATCAGCCACTTTGTTCGCTTTTCTGGGATGATAAAAGATCTCGCAATCATTGTCCTTAACTAACTCGAGCCATCTGCGTTGTCTCATATTCAGATCTTTCTGGGTGAAGAAATATTTCAGACTCTGGTGGTCGGTATAAATCATACACCGGACTCTATATAAATAATGTCACCATGTTTTGAGAGCAAAGACCACGGCTGCTAGTTCTAGGTCATGAGTGGGGTAGTTCTTTTCATGCTTTTTGAGTTGTCTAGAGGCGTAGGAAATGACCTTGCCGTCTTGCATGAGTACAGCTCCAAGTCCTAATTTGGAAGCGTCGCTGTACATATCGAAGCCTTTGTTACTTTCTGGAAGAGTAAGGATTGGAGCACTGGTCAGTCTCCTTTTTAATTCCGTGAAACTCTTCTCGCATTCATCCGTCCATTCATACTTTTTGTTCTTCTTGGTGAGAACTGTCATAGGGGCTGTAATTTTAGAGAAGTCCTCCCGTACAGAGCCTCGTAGGGCGTCATTCCAATAGTAGCCTGGTAACTATTGTTGTAGGCGAATTCCGCTAAGCATAAATATCGGCACCAGCTCCCTTTGAAGTCTAAGGCGCAAGCCCGTAACATGTCTTCTAGTACTTGGTTCACCCTTTCTGTTTGTCCGTCGGTTTGAGGGTGGAAGGCAGTATTGAATAATAGCTTCGTGCCAAGAGCCTTCTGAACACATTCCCAAAAATGTGAAACAAAGCGACCATCTCTGTCAGAAATGATGGTCTTAGGAATCCCATGTAATCTAATAATTTCCTTGACATATAATTGAGCCAGTTGCTCAATTAATAAGTCATCTTGATTGCTAGAAAATGGGCGGATTTGATTAATCTATCCACGATTACCCATATAGCGTCATATCCGTTCGTTGTCTTAGGAAATCCTGAAATAAAGTCCATAGAGATATCTTTCCATTTCCATTCTAGAATTTGGACAGGTTGTAGTAATCCTCTAGGCCTCTGGTGTTCTGCTTTAGCCCTCTGGCAGGTCAGGCAGGTATTGACGTACTGAGCCACATCTCTTTTCATACAGGACCACCAGAATTTCTTTTTCAGATCTTGGTACATTTTGGTGGATCCTGGATGCATTGCATAGGGTGTTGCGTGGGCTTCTTCTAGTATCTTCTTTCGCAACTCTGGGTCGTCAGGAACACATAAACGATCCTTGAGGTATAATATCCCACTGTCAGCGATATGGAATCCGTCATTCTTTCCCTCTA
Source organism: Zingiber officinale (assembly GCF_018446385.1). NCBI lineage: Eukaryota > Viridiplantae > Streptophyta > Magnoliopsida > Zingiberales > Zingiberaceae > Zingiber > Zingiber officinale. The sequence goes on along the minus strand of NC_055988.1, from coordinate 68,225,574 downwards.
ATACTTCTTGCTTTATCCGCTGGATTCTTAGGTCACGAGTTTGCTTCTCCAATACATCATCGAATAGCATCGGTGCTATAGTCAGGGTAGAGAGTTGTCCGGTCACATCTTCAGCCCCGTAGCACCAATTTTCCCTGGGTTCCCCAATGAACTCAAATATCGGTTCAGCTTCAGGTCGAAAAACCACTTTTCTTTGACGGCACTCGATTGAAGCACCGTACTTGCTCAGGAAATCCATGCCTAATATACTGTCATAATTTTGCATGTCAAGCGCTATCAGATCACAGTAGAGTTCTCTGTCTGCGATTCTGATGGGTGAGGCTCGCAGCATATGAGTAGATGACATTACTTCTCCCAAAGGCAGGGTTGTTAAGAATTTACCATTTAAGGCTTGTGGTGGTATCTCTAACATCTCCATGAAGGGTGTAGAGACAAACGAGTGTGTCGCCCCAGTATCAAATAACACATTAGCATACTGACTGAAAATAGGCAGCTGACCTGTGACAACTGTAGAGGCACTCGCCACATCATCTTTGGTAAGAGAGAAAACCTTGGCGTTCGTCGTAGTTGGCGGGGCTTCCAGTCTCCCTTGACTAATTAGAGTCCCTTCAATGGCAGCTTGCATCTGGTGTAGTTGTGAGGGAGCACTCCTGTTCTGATTATACTGCTGGGATGGTGTCTGGGACTGGATAGGGCAGTCCCTGGCCATATGTCCTTCCCGTCTGCAATGGTAACACTTTCTTGTACCCTTGTGGCATACTCCGGAATGCTGCTTCCCACAAATGGTACACTGAGGGTATTTAGGTTGCTTATTTGCTGGTCCCCCTTTAGTGTTGTTCCATTTCTTCCTTTTTCCATTAGAATTTCCTTTCCATCTTGTTTTGGTACCTTAAGGTTTCTGTCCTCCTGTCTGTGCCTCATTCATATTTTCGTTCATTGCCTTCTGATAGTGTTCGGTGATCAAAGCACTACTGACCAGCTCTTCTGTAGTCTGCGGTCTATTAATTCCGCCGACCACATTTAATGCTATCTCGGGTCGGAGCATTTTCAGCATCAGTCTAACCCTTTCTCTTTTCGTACTGACCAACTCTGGGCAGAGGCGTGCAAGACGGTTGAAGCACTTCACTGCTTTGTTCACTGATAAATCACCTTGCCGGAACTCGGTGAACTCGTCGTAATGCCGGTTCGTTACTTGCATATGGAAGAATTCCTCGAAGAACTCTGCCTCGAAGTCCGTCCAGTTCATCTGATTAACTTGTCTCTTGGCCTTAACTCTTTCCCACCACATTCTTGCGTCTCCAAAGAAGCAAAATGATACGCACTTGATCTTTTCTGGTACAGGCCAGTCCAGTAGTTCCACTATACTTTCCACTGTCTTGAACCAGGCCTAGGCGTCCCATGTTTCACAAGTACCCGAGAAGTTCTCCGGCTTCAGCCTTAGCCACTGTATCAAATAGGTCTCCTGTCAGACCACTGGGGCAAGGGCCATCGGTGGTACTGGTGCAGCTATTGGTATGACAGGTACTGCATTCTGATTTGCTGGTGGGATGACATGATTTCCTTGCTGACCCATCAAAGCAGTGATCACTTGTTGTTGTTCCGTGATCTGACGCTGGAGATCTGTAACCACTTGGGTCAGATCTGGTGGAGTCATTGTCTCCTCGGTCCTGTCACTGCGTCTTCTAGCCATATCTATTTCTATAAATAACAATAAGGCTAGCATAAGTCTAGAGTTATCCCTACTTATATTCGTTCACATTTAACATCGCTTATCATACATAAAGGAAATCTATATTAGTCATACTTAGGTTCATAGATGCTAAAAACATTTCTTATCATGCATAAATAGAATAGAGTAAGTACAAAAAGTCTTACTTGGAGCGGTAGGATGGAGGCTTGATGTGTGTGTAGCGGGAAGGCTAACCTGACTCTGATACCAACTTGTAACGCCCACCCTTCCTGCTAGTGGGGCGGGGTTACTTTACTTACTTACAAGGGGAACATACATGCATATTAATATTTTTTTTTCTAAAGTAACACAGCGGAAGAATTCATTTATATATATATTTTTTTGAACGAAGTCACGATGTCATATTCTATCATAAACATGAATAAGTATCATGAAATCATACGAAACATTAACATAAATAAATATAAGCAGGTCTTTTATTTGTCTAAGCCGAGCCACCACAACACACATCTCTTTGCCTCTCCTACGGCTCCCCTAGTTCATCCATTCTTTGCCTTTATCTGCAGTACAAGGAAAGTAAGCTATAAGTACACAGACTTAGTAAGATCCTTTCCTACTCACAAAAAACGTATTTCATATCATAAGCATATAGCAATGGAACCATAATCATCTAACATCATATTGTGTAAACATAGCATCATAACATATCATCTCATAAAGAGCATCATGCTAAATCATGTCATAACTCATAAGAGCATCATGTCATATAAATCATAAGAGCATATCATATCATAAAGAAATATCATGAGGTAACACATTATAAATAAAAGAGCATCATGTCATATAAATAATAAGAGCATATCATGAAGAAATATAATGCAAGATGTCTTTTAAAACATGTGCCATGTCATGTGCAAGATGTCTTAAAACATATCATATAGTACTTGAACATAATATCATCATGAGGGCCCGGCTTGTACCACATACATACATAAATGCGCGCAATCCCTAGGACAGGGTAGCTAGCCCCGAACCTACTAGGGATCTAGGTCCGTACTGCGATCGTCGATATAGGGGCGTACTAAGGAGCCCATCCCTTTTTACTAGACCCGTTCATAGTCCGTCAGCCTAGGGCCGCTTATGGAGTCCACCCTTGGTACAAGCCATACAAAGTAAAATAACATATCATGGTACATGTCATAACATAGCATATCATATCTTGTCATATCATGAAGAGTGTTCTTAGTCTCCAAGGGGAAGCAACTCTTAGGCCTTCACTTGTCATATCATAAAGAGTGTTCTTAATCCCAACAAAAAGGGAAGCAACTCTTAGGCCTTTGCTTGTCATATCATAAAACATGCATACTTGAGCACATAGCACATCATAAGAGACATTATCATGCATGGATCATAAGCATACATAAATGAGCATAATACTTGTCATATCATAAAGCATGCATACTTGAGCATATAGCCCATCATAAGAGATATTATCATGCATGGTTCATAAGCATACATAAATGAACACATCACCTATCATAGAAAAACATAATCATGCATGGGATCATTAACGAACATCTCTTAATTCATAACGTAGCATGTGAGGCACATAATGATTCATAATCGGATCTCAATCACCATATCCTATAGGAAGGGTGAAAACATTCAAAGTATTGCCCTAGGGTACAAGCAACTTAAAAGCATATGAACCCTAAATCAATTTCATAGCATTTATCATAAAGAACATCATGAGCATATTTAGTTAGGTTCTAAGCTTCCTAGGTCTTTCAACCTAGTTGTGGCCGAAACATTGTAAGCCTGAACCTAGGTTACAAGTGGCACAAAACATATGAACCCTAAACCAATTTCATATCATATACTTTAAGGAACACCATGAGTATGTTTTGTTTAGGTTCCAAGCTTCCTAGGTATGTAATTCTTGTTCTAGGCCGAATAGTAAGGAGCATGAAACTAAGTTCTAAACAACATACAAGCATGAGAATATTATGTTAAATTCATATCATATCATAAGGAAAGTCATGAGCATGTTAAATCAACTTTTAAACTTTCTTAGGCTCCTAATTCCATCATGGCCGAAAGTTCAAAGAGTATGAACCTAAACTCTAAACAACATACAAGCATAGAATCTCATGTTAGCTTCATATCATATCATAAGGGAAGTCATAAGCATGTTAAACCAATTTTTAAGCTTCCCTAGGTCTTGAATTCTATCATGGCCGAAAGTTCATGAAGATGGAATTTAAACTCTAAACAACATACAAGCATAGAATCTTATGTTAGCTTCATATCATATCATAAGGGAAGTCATAAGCATGCTAAACCAATTTTTTAAGTTTCCCTAGGTCTTGAATTCTATCATGGCCGAAAGTTCATGAAGTGGGAATTTAAGCTCTAAACAACATACAAGCATAGAATCTCATGTTAGCTTCATATCATATCATAAGGGAAGTCATAAGCATGTTAAACCAATTTTTAAGCTTCCCTAGGTCTTGAATTCTATCATGGTCGAAAGTTCATGAAGAGGGAATTTTAACTCTAAACAACATACAAGCATAAATATCAAGCTAACTTCATATCATATCATAAGGGAATTCATGATCATGCTAGATTTAATTTTAAACTTCCTTGGACCCTAAAATTGATCATGGCCGAAACATAAGGAGGCATGCATCTAGGTTTCAAGCAACATTCAAACATGATAACCCTAAATTAGCTTTATATCATGTCATAAGGAGAGTCATGAGCATGTTGGAGTAAGTCTAAAGCTCTCCTAGGTTTTAATTCTCATTATGTCCGAAGCCCTAAGGTGCAACATATCAAGGTTCCAAATAACCTACAAGCATGAAACCCTAAGAAATCTTCCTACTCTTTTTCATAAGAAAAGTCATGATCATGGTAGACTAATTTTTATAACCTCTCTTAGTAAATTTCTCTATCATGGCCGAACACTTCATGAGCATGTATTTAGGTTTTAAGCAACATACAAGCATAAAAAACACCAAACTAATCTCTTATCATAGGGTACATATCATAAGGACATAGTGAGCATGTTTAGTTTAGGTCTTAAGCCTTCCTAATCCTTTATTCATAGTTTGGTCGAAAGTTCAAGAGCATGTATCTAAGTTTTAGGTAAGCATACAAGCATAAGAAACATTCACTAACTCCTATAATAGGGTACATATCATAAGAACATAGTGAGCATGCTTAGTTAGGTCTTAAACTTCTCTAAATCCTTTGTTCAATTTTTTTGGCCGAAATCTCAAGAAGTGATTCTAGGTTTTTAAGCATTCTAACCTTATGGAAAGCACGTAAACAACTTGTACCACAGGTGAGGGGATACTTACAACTTGTTGCTTGTTTTTCCTAAGGAAGATGGTACCCTTGTGAAGAGGAAGAAGAAACTTCTCTTCTTAGTTCTCTCTTTTCTTCTCTTACTTGTAAGGAGTAGATCTTGAGGACTCCTCCTCGTGAATTAGTTTTTCTTAGCCAGAAAAACCTTAGCTTGGATTTTCAGAAATGAGAGAGGGAGAGGTTTAGGTTTCGGTGGAGAAGGAAGAAGGAGAAGGAAGGAGGAAGAAGAAGAAGGAGGAAGAATTAATCAACTTTCTTTCCCTTTTCTTCTCTCATTCCTATTTATTCCCAATGAGAATGAACATGTCCCCATTCATCCCCTTAACTCCTCTATCTCCTCACTCTCTTAATTCCCACAAAAAATAGAACAAAAAGGAAGGAAGAAAGGCAACTTGTCCTTTGCTTGCTTCTTTTCTTAACCAAGAGGAAGAGGAGGTAAGCTACTTGATTTTCTCTTGTTCCTTTACTTAATTATATTCTTACTTTTAACTATAATTTCCATTCTTTTCTATTCACATATCATTCATTACTCTAGTGGTTACCATTCACCAATTTAACTCTATCATTTGTGGGAGGTTCAAGGTTCAAATCTTAACCTCTCTTTCTTTTTATTTCATTTTGGTTTCTATTTCCATTTCTCTTTTTCTTTTATTCTAAAAGAAAAATACCCATAGGTATAGCTTATCATTTCGTGGGTGTTACAAAAACTTCAAGGTAGGGTTCATAAACTTTTGATACCACATGAATCATAAAACTTTAACTAACAACATATAAGAGATCATATATCATGAAGGAGCATAAACAAGAATATTTTCATTTCAAAACTTTGCCCTAAACCTTGTATCTAAACTTGGCCGAAACTTCAAGGTAGGGTTCCTAAACTTTTAATACCACATGAAGCATAAAACTTTAACTAACAACATATAAGAGATCATATATCATGAAGGAGCATAAACAAGTATGTTTTCATTTCAAACTTTGCCCTAAACCTTGTATCTAAACTTGGCCGAAACTTCAAGGTAGGGTTCCTAAACTTTTAATACCACATGAAGCATAAAACTTTAATTAACAACATATAAGGGATCATATATCATGAAGGAGCATAAACAAGCATGTGTTTCATTTCAAAACTTCACCCTAGACCTTGTATCTAAACTTGGCCGAAACTCCAAGGTAAATCTCTAGATTTTCAAACAACTTTTAAAACCTAAAACATACGAGAGCAACTTGTACTTCAGGTGAGGGAATACTTACTTCCTTTTTGCTTGGTTTACTAATGAAAATACCCTTGCTTGTGAAGCTTTTTCCTAGGGAGAATTCCTTGGTTTGAGTTCGGCATAATGAAGGAGAGAGCTTAGGTTTCGGTGGAGGGAGAAAGGAGAAGGAAGGAAGAAGAAAGAATGGATTTTTCCCTTTCTTTCTCTTATTTATTCTCAATGAAGGAAGAAAGCAGATTCATCTTTTTCATTAGGGAGGAAGAAGGCAACTCATACTTTTCCTTCTAAGTCTCCTTCTAAGTGAAAGGGCCTTCACTTTAACTACAATCTCCCTTCTTTTCCTAATAGCACACCCCTGCTGGGGCTACTGGTTATCACATACATGCATCTAACAAGAGGTCCAAGGTTCAAACCTTGGTCATGCCTCTTTTTAATTCTATTTTCTCTTATTTTTGGGAAAATTCACATAAGGTCTATTCTAATCATGATAAAATTCATATGAAATTATTAGAGATCCTATGGGTGTTACACTGGCCACATGTTGCTTGTGGTTTTTTTTAAGTGGCCGGATATAAGAAGGAGGAGAAGGAGAAGAAGAAGAAGAAGGAGGAGGAGGCATCTAATTCTAGTCTCTTGCTTGTGCTCTCTCATGATGGCCGGATCTCTCCCCTTCTCTTTCCCTTTGCTCTCTTCTCCTTGGTGGTGGTGGTGGCCGGATTTTAGAGGAAGAGGAAGAAAGCTTTTGGGTGGTGTTCATCTTGGAGGATCGTCGCCCACACGACGTCCAAAGCGAGGCGAGGAATACGGCAGAAGATCTCGAGGTCATTAGCATACAAAAAGAAGGTATAATTTGCAATTGTTTTCCGCATCATGCTAGTTGTTTCTTTTTGTAAGAATTCCAAACAAAAGAGGCATTAGATCTAGTTTTTCGAATTAGTTTTTCGAGCTTGTGTTTTCTCCTTTTTGGAATTTGTGATTCAATTGTTCTTTTTGGTTAACCTAGAGTTATTTAAGGAAATTAAATATTAGCTTTCCTTAAAAGGCTTTGTCTAGGCGGTGGTGGTTGCTCCCATATCCAAGAAGGTCATGTGCCTCGCCATGCAGTCCTGGAAGCCAATTTTAAAAATTAATATTTAATGGAATTAATAACATAGGTGGATTTGAATCAATAGTGTTAAATTCGATTTGCGATTCAAATCTAAACCATTAAGAACAGATAGGTTAAATTTGGAATCAATGATGTTAAGTTTCGTCTGCGATTCCTAATTTAACTTCTAAAGAACACAATAGGTTATTTAAGGAAAGGTTAGATACTTGTATAAAATTTTTGTACAGTGGAACCGGTACATTTTCCTAGTACTAACCAACAATTGGTATCAGAGCTAGGGATTGCCTCTGTGTTTAGAATTCAAATAGGTTATGTGTTAGTTAGAGCCCTAGAGCCAATCATTTGATGATTGTTATATGGACTCAATGTATTATATTCTTGTATATAAATAAAGGCATTTGTTTTTGGTTATTATACTTACTTGTATTGGTGCCAAATAACTAAGCATAATAGCGTCCTTGAGTAGAAGGTTCTTAATTATATCAATCGATTGGTTGAATCAATAGTGAGATGATATAGGGAACACTACTCTTAATCATTCCTAGTCGAGTATTAACATTCAGGGACAATGTTAATGCGACGAGACTAGCATGTAGGTCAACTCAATGACTTGATCTCACAAGTCATGGATATGGAGATATCAAGTTGACACACGGGTATGCATTGGAGAATGTATACTGAATGATCCGCCATGAGAAAGTATCATGGATCATTATATGAGTGTCATATATTTTCTCATGTGGCTATTAGTATGACTACTAGTCCTTGGACCTGAAGTCACCATGGTTCCCTACATAAGGAGTTACGTACTTTGACTTCGTCAAACGTCACCCGTAACTGGGTGGACTATAAAGGCGATTACTGGGTATGTAACGAATTATGCAGAGGGATGTGAGTGATGTAGATGGCATATATCCCTCCTATATGACGGGAGTGACATCGATATTCTTGATAGAGTGAGACCACTAAGTGCATGGCCATGCCCAAATGAGTCAATATAAGATATTGAGCTCATTTGATCGAGTGAGTCTACTTGGAGTTCAAGATTTAGATTGATTAGGGGATGACACGGTCTATGCCTCATATTGATCAATCTAGATGTCTAGGATAGAAGGACACTTGTCATATATTGTGAGGAGTCACAATTAGTAGTCACAAGGTGATGTTGGATTTCAACATTCTTATAACTTGGGTAGTAATGATGTGTTGCTAGATACCGCTCATTACTTATGCTTCTAAATGGGTTTAGGAGCATTGCCAACGTTATAAGAACATATAGGGTCACACACAAAGGGCAATTAGATGGAGATTAGGTTCATTTGATGAACCTAAAGAATTAGATTCATGTGATGAACCAAATTGGATTAAGAGTAATCCAAATTAGGCTAATTGAGTTGTACTCAATTTGGTTCATGTGTTAAGTGAGTCTAATTTGGACTTAGACTCATTTAATTAATTTAATTCAATGAATATCGATTCATTAAATTAAAATTGACTTGAACCAATTGTTAGATTAGATCAACTAAGGGAGAGAAGTGGTCAAGTTTGACTTGACTTGAGAGGAAGATGAAGGGTCAAGTTTAACTTGACCATTTGCCACCTCATTGGTGAGTTGGCATTAAGTGGCTAATGGTGATGTGCCACATCATCAAGGCTAGCATATGTGTGTGCCACCTCATGAGGGAGATCAAGAGTTTTTGACTCTTGAAATTCCATGGAGTATATAAACCTTTTCAAAGGTGGCCGGCCACTTATGTGGAGTTACAACCTTGAATTGATTTTTCATTCAAGTCATCTTCTTCCTCAAGCTCTTCTCTTCTCTCCCTATCCTCCCTTGGCTGAACCCTAAAAGGTGCTAGCACACCTTTTGTTTGGTCTCTCCATCTCTTGCTTGGTGGATACACATAGAGAAGTATCTACTTTGATACTCTCGAGATCCGGCGAACCTAGGACGAGCTGGATTACGCGAAGGGCTTCGCTTCAAAGGTATACCCTCTGATCTTGTAGATCTAGTGTAGATCTAGGAGTAGAAAACATGTATATGAAATTTTATTCTTCGCACGGATCCGGTGGCTGGGGTTTCGGGGTTTTAGCAACGCAAAAAGCGGTTTTTACGGCCCGGAAAATCCAATAGTGGTATCAGAGCCTCATGCGAAATGTATACATGTTTTAATTTGTATTTTTATGAAAATTACAGATCTGTAACTTTCAGTAAAATTATGATTTTTATAGTTTTTATGGGTATTTTTCTCGAAGAAGCGAAGCACAAGTGTTTAGACACTTGTAGGCTTTAACTACCGAGAAGATCTTTCCGAAACGGCAAGGTTTCGCCCCAAATCTTTTTGGGACAGCGGGCTAAGGCACTGTAGGATCGCTAAGGAACACTCGCGATGGTTATATCGCGGGTAGGAGTGCTGCCCCTGACCCCGCAAGGGGATTCGTTCCGCGATTGCGCCTGAAAAACGCTAAACGGGACCATCGGGAATTTTTATTCATAAAAATTGTAAAAATTGTAATAAAAATTACAGAAATTTATAGAAATTGCATAATTTAGAATTATGTATTATTTTGTGATGGTCATGGCCCAAAAGACCCAATTAGATTGGAAATTGTGTTGTAATTCATAATACGGCCTGCGTGTCGTCATGTGATTGTGTGTGTTGTATATTTGATACGCGACCTGCGCGTCGTGCCTTTCTATTTATTTATTCTTGTTGTAAATTAGTTTAAACTCGAATGTAACTCGAGTTTCACCATTGTAATGTACAAAAATGGAGCGGTGGAAAGTCCACTCGAGACGGAGTTACGAGGAGGACGCGAGCAACACAAGGTGGTCAAAAGGAAGGAGCTTGAGAAGCTATTGACCTTAGGTTGACCATCTGATCTTCTCATTGGCTTTAGAAGATCGTAGTAGGGCCATGACTAATCACAAAATATTTAATTAATTGTTTGTGTGTGTATATGTGATGAATGCTAGAATAAGTAATTAATTAGCGCCTTAACGATTCGATTCGATCAATCGCGTACATGATGCGCCCTAGCGATTAGATTAGATCTAAATCGAGTATATGATACACCTCGTCGATTAGATTAGATCTTAATCACGACAACTCATAATGCCTACCATGCCGTGATACCTATCACTACCTCGATCACATGTAGTTGTTGAATCTGCCAAAGCAGAGCAACACATATTATCTTGGTAGGGTATGGAGGGATCAAGTTTAACTGTAGGCATTTATCCAATAGTTGGAAGATAGGACAAAATCATGTTTATATTAACTCTTGGGCATATTAGCCAAAGCTAACTCGAGTTTTAATATAAATGCGGATCTTAATCTTATAAACAAGAGTTGCATAGAGATGTAATTGGTAAATTAGTTACCTACCGATCATACTAAGTCTTGGGCAATTTATCCAAAGCTAACTCAAGCCGTAGTATGATTTAGATCTTGTCCCACATGAATTATAGAATTCAGTGGGAGCATCATTTAATTAAAAGGCTTAATTAAGTGATTACTAGAATATGATGTTTATTTATTTTCTGTATTTTTCTGTTGTAGATTACCATGACGTCAAACACGAACACCTTCTCTCTGCGTTCTGTCCTTGACAAGGACAAGCTCAACGGAGCAAATTTCCTGGACTAGTACAGGAATCTGTGAATAGTTCTCACCCAAGAACGTAAACTGTACGTTCTGGAGCAGCCCATTCTGGAGGCTCCTCCTGCCAATGCCACGTAAGCAGACAAAGATGCTTACAAGAAGCATCAAGATGACGCATTAGATGTATCATGTCTAATGCTCGCGACCATGAACTCTGAGCTTCAGAAGCAACATGAGTTAATGGGTGATTATGATATGGTTGAACATCTTCGTCAACTATATCAGGGACAAGCACGGCACGAGAGATTTGAGATCTCAAGGGCACTATTTCAGTGCAAGTTGTCAGATGGGGCTCCCGTAGGTCCCTATGTACTCAAGATGATTGGGTACATAGAGAATCTACAAAGGTTGGGATTCCCACTTGGCCAAGATCTGACCACTGACATGATCTTGCAGTCTTTTCCAGAGAGCTACAGTCAATTTGTCATGAACTACAACATGAATGAAATTGACAAGCCACTGCCCGAACTGCTTAGTATGTTACGAACTACTGAGCTCAACCTTAAGAAAGTTAAGCCCAACTCTATTCTGATGGTTCAGAAACACAAGGGCAAGGGCAAGCCTAAAGGCAAGGGAAAGTCCCAAGCCAAGGGCAAAGGCAAGGAACTGAAGCCTAAAGGAGGGGTCGCCAAGGATGCTACCTGCTTCCACTGCGGTCAGACCAGGCACTGGAAGAGGAACTGCAAAGTCTACCTGGAAGATCTTAAGAAGAAGAGAAGTGAGACTTCCACTTCAGATATATATGTTATAGAAGTCAATCTATCTATTTCTACATCATGGGTATTAGATACCGGATGTGGTTCTCACATTTGTACTAATGTGCAGGCGCTGAGAAATAGCAGGGCATTGACGAAGGGCGAGGTGGACCTACGAGTAGGCAATGGAGCATGGGTTGTTGCTGTTGCTATAGGGACTTATTTTTTATCTCTGCCCTCTGGGCTTGTACTAGAGTTGGATGATTGTTGTTATGTGCCTGCTTTAACTAAGAACATAATTTCAGTTTCTTGTTTGGGCAAGAAAGGTTTTTCATTTATTATAAAGAACAAATGTTGTTCAGTTTATTTAAATGAAATGTTCTATTGTAGTGCACCTCTGATGAACGGACTCTATATTCTAGACCTTGAGAGCCCTATCTATAACATAATTACCAAGAGGTTCAAGTCAAATGACATGAACCCAACCTGTCTCTGGCACTGTCGCTTAGGTCATATAAATGACAAATGCTTATCCCAGCTCCATAAAGATGGTTTGCTAGACTCATTTGATTTTGAATCATATGAGACATGCGACTCATGCCTTCTAGGCAAGATGACCAAGACTCCCTTTAGTGGACACAGTGAGAGAGCGACTGACTTGTTAGGTCTTATACATAGTGATGTATGTGGCCCTTTTAATATCACTGCTAGAGGTGGTTATAGGTACTTCATTACATTTACTGATGACTTCAGTAGATATGGTTATGTGTACCTGATGACACATAAGTCAGAATCCTTTGAAAAGTTCAAAGAATTCAAGAATGAAGTACAAAACCAGCTTGGCAAGAGTATTAAGATACTTCGATCAGATCGAGGTGGTGAATACCTTAGCCATGAGTTTTGTGACTATTTAGCTGAGTGTGAGATTCTATCTCAACTCACTTCTCCTGGAACACCACATTGGAATGGTGTATCTGAAAGGAGGAATCGTACCTTATTAGATATGGAACGGTCTATGATGAGTCACATAGATCTTCCTACATTCCTTTGGGGCTATGCTCTAGACACGGCAGCCTTTATACATAACCGAGTTCCATCCAAGGCTGTGATAAAGACACCATATAGGATATGGACTGGGAGAGATACCCAGGTGTCTTTTATGAGGATTTGGGGTTGTGAGGCTTACGTTAGACGTCAAGTCTCGGACAAATTGGGACCCAAATCCAACAAGTGCTATTTCATTGGATATCCCAAGGAAACGAAGGGATATTACTTCTACGTTCCCAGTCAACACAAGGTGGTTGTGGCTAAGACTGGGGTTTTTCTAGAAAGAGATTTTGTTTCTAGAAAGACTAGTGGGAGTACGTTTGATCTTGAAGAAGTTCAAGATGTAAACAATAGCACTGAAGCCTCGATGGAAGTTGAACTGGAACCACAAAGTGTTGTGGATGATGTTGTTCCACAAGGAGTTGAGGAACAACAACCAGTTCAAGTAGACATACCTCTTCGCAGGTCTGATAGGGTACGTCGTCAGCCTGAGAGATACTCATTTCTCTTGTCTGACCATGATGACGTTGTGCTTATAAAGGATGAGCCCACCTCCTATCAGGAAGCTGTGATGAGTCCAGATTCCGAGAAATGGCTAGAGGCCATAAAATCCAAGATATAATTCATGTACACCAACCAAGTATGGACTTTGGTTGATCCACCTGAGGGTGTAAACCCATAGGGTGTAAGTGGGTCTTTAAGAGAAAGACTGACATGGATCTACCTGAGGTGCCCACCTCCTCTCATGCCTTGCTTGTCCTTGATATAGTTGACGTACTCATTTCTCTTGTCTGACCATGATGACGTTGTGCTTATAAAGGATGAGCCCACCTCCTATCAGGAAGCTGTGATGAGTCCAGATTCCGAGAAATGGCTAGAGGCCATAAAATCCAAGATATAATTCATGTACACCAACCAAGTATGGACTTTGGTTGATCCACCTGAGGGTGTAAACCCATAGGGTGTAAGTGGGTCTTTAAGAGAAAGACTGACATGGATCTACCTGAGGTGCCCACCTCCTCTCATGCCTTGCTTGTCCTTGATATAGTTGACGAAGATGTTCAACCATATCATAAGCTGACATCAACTCATGTTGCTTCTGAAGCTCAGAGTTCATGGTTGCGAGCATGAGGCATGACACATCTAATGCGTCATCTTCATGCTTCTTATAAGCATCTCGGTCATCTCACGTGGCAGTGGCAGGAGGTGCCTCCGGAATGGGCTGCTCCAGGACGTATAGTTTTCTCTCTTGAGTGAGAATAATTCTCAGATTCCTGTACCAGTCCAGGAAATTAGCTCCATTGAGTTTGTCCTTGTCAAGGACAAAACGCAGGGAGAAGGTGTTCGTGTTTGTCGACATGGCAATCTACAACAGAAATAATGCGGAAAATAAATATCATCTTCCAAATAGAATTTAATTAGGCCTTTAATTAAATGATGCTCACACTGAATTATAGAACCTTTTGTAGAATCAAGTCATGGATGTGGTCAAACCAGACTTACTAGATTCTTCCAACTAACTATAATTCTTGTGGGATAAGATCCACATCATACTACACCTTGAGTTAGCTTTGGCTAAATCGCCCAAGACTTAGTATGATCGGTAGGTAACTAATTACCAATTACATCTTTATGCAACTCTTATTTATAGGATCAAGATCCTCACTTATATTAAATCTTGAGTTAGCTTTGGCTAAATCGCCCAAAATTTAATATAAATGTGATTTTGTCCTTTCTTCCAACCATTGAAAAATGCCTATAGTTATTCCCAATCCAATTGAGTTAACTAGTTATACTCCATCTAATTAGGTTTGTACTCTCCCAAGCTTTGATAGGGGGGACCAAGATTGTCCCTCCGCACCCTACCAAGATAATATACGTTGCTCTGCTTTGGCAGATTTAACAACAACAAATGATCGAGGTAGTGATGTGTATCAGAACTTGGTAGGCATTTCGAGTTGATTTGATTAAGATATAATCTAATCGTTAATGTGTATCATATACGCATCAAGGCACTAATTATCCTACACTAGCATGCATCACATACACACAAGCAATGAATAATTAAATTTTGATTAGGTCATGGCCCTACTACGATCTTCTCAAGCCAATGAGAAGATCAGATGGTCAACCTAGGGTCAACAGCTTCTTCAAGCTCCTCCCTTTGACCGCCATGTTTTGCTCGCATCCTCCTCGTCGTTCCTTCTCGAGTGGACCTTCCACCGCTCCATTTTTGTACATTACAAATATGAAACTTGAGTTACATTCGAGTCTAAAACTATTTTACAACAGGATTATAAAAGGAGAGGTACGACGCGCAGGTCGCATATAACAAATACAACACGCACAACACACAAAAATGGCACGCAGACCATATTATGAATTACAACACACTTTGTCCAATAAAATTGGGGTTTTGGGGCCATGACCATCACAAAATCATAAATAATTCTAAATTATATATTTTACATAAATTTCTGTAATTTTACTGCTATTTTTAAAATTTTATGAGTTAAAATTTCCCGGGGGTCCCGTTTAGCGATTATCGGGCGTGATCGTGGGACAATGCCCCTTGCGGGATTAGGGGCAGCGCCCTTTCTCATGAAATGAGTATCAGGAGTGTCCTACTATGATCAACCAGTGCCTTAAGGTGCTGTCCCAAAATAATTTGGGCGAGAACTTGCCGTTTCAGAAAATTTTTCTCGGTAGTCGAAGCCTACAAGTGTCCTAGCACTCGTTGCTCCGCATTTATGAGAAAAATACTCATAAAAATCATAAAAATCGTAAACTTATAGAAACTTAAAGATCTGTAATTTTTCATCAAAATTAAAATAAAAATAAGTACATGCTTCGCACGTGGCTCTGATACCACTGTTAGAACTTTCGTGCCGTAAAAATCGCTTTTTGCGTTACAAAAATCCCGAAGTTCTTAGCCACTGGATCCATGCGAAGATAAAAATTTTCATGGACTTAGTTTTTCTACTCTAGATCTACTTTAGGTCTACATATTAAGGAGTATACCTTTGAAGTAAAGCCCTTCGCAAATCCCGCTCGTCCAAGGTTCTTCGGAACTCAACTGTGTTCAAGTGTACACATCTCTAGAAGTATCCACATGAACAAGAGATAGAGAGAACAACTAAGATTGTGCTAGCACCCTTAGAAGTCACGGCAAGGATGAGAGGGAGAGAAGAGAGGAAGAGAGGAGGAAGAAGAAGGAATCAATTAGCACACAATTGCACTTATTCTCTCCTCTTAGGTGGCCTGCCACTTCAATGTGAGTTTGTAACCTCCATGGAATATAAAGAGTCAAGGCTCTTGGTTTCTCTCATGAGGTGGCATACCATGAAGTTGCCTTGATGATGTGGCACATCATCATTGGCTGGCCCTATGCCAAGTCACAATGACATGACATTTGGTCAAGTCAAGGTCAAGTCAAACTTGACTCTTGATCTTCCCTCACATGTCAAGTCAAACTTGACTTAAATCCCCCATGGTTGATCAAATCTAACCATAGATTCAAGTCAATTTGATTTAATGAATCTCTATTCATTAAATTAAATTGATTTAATGAGTCATAATCTAAATTAGACACATTCGACACATGAATCAAGTTGAGTCCAACTCAATTAGTCTAATTTGGATTACTCTTAATCTAATTTAGTTCATCACATGAACCTAATCCTCTTGGTTCATCATATAAACTTATTCTCCATCTAATTACCCTTTGTGTGTGACCCTATAAGTTCTTGTAACGTTGGCAATGCTCCTAAACACATTAGAAGCATAAGTAATGAGTGGTATCTAGCAACACATCATTACTACCCAAGTTACAAGAATGTTGAGATCCAACATCACCTTGTGACTACTAATTGTGACCCTCACAATATATGACAATGTCCTTCTATCCTTGACATCTAGATTGATCAATCGAGGCATAGACCATGTCATCCTCATCAATCTATATCTTGAACTCCAAGTAGACTTACTCTAAACAAATGAGCTCAATATCTCATATTGACTCATTTGGGCATGGCCATGCACTTAGTGGTCTCACTCTATCAAGAATGATGATGTCACTCCCGTCATATAGGAAGGATAGATCCCATCTACATCACTCACATCCCTCCGCATAATTTGTTACATACCCAGTAATCGCCTTTATATTCTACCCAGTTACGGGTGACGTTTGACGAGGCAAAAGTATGTAACTTCTTATGTAGGGAACCATGGTGACTTCAGGTCCAAGGAATGATAGTCATACTAATAGTCACATGAGAAAGTATATGATACTCATATAATGATCCATGATACTTTCTCATGGCAGGTCATTCAGTATACATTCTCCAATGCATACCCATGTGTCAACTTGATATCTCTATATCCATGACTTGTGAGATCAAGTCATCGGGTTGACCTACATACTAGTCTTATCTCATTAACATTGTCCCTAAATGTTAATACTTGACTAGGACTGATTAAGAGTAGCGTTCTCTATATCATCTCATTATCGATTCAACTAATCGATTGATATAGATAAGAACTTTCTACTCAAGGACGCTATTATACTTAGTTATTTGGCACCAATACAAGTATAATAACCATAATAAATTCCTTTATAAATATATAGGAATATGATACATCGAGTCCATACAACAATCATCATATAATTGGCTCTAGGGCTCTTCTTTTAGACACCATGAGGATGGTTAAAAATGGAAAGTTTTAAAACTTTTAAACTTTCTTTTAAACTATGTGGCCTAATTCAAATAAGGAAAGTTTGTAAATTTAAAATCCTTCTTTTAAAACTTGTAGTTATATACAAAGAGAAGATTTAAAAAATTCAAAACACCCCTCCTTATTTGGATTATGGTGGCCGACCCCTCCTTGCTTGGGCACCAAGCAAAGGGCCGACCCTCTTTGAGAAGATAGTGGTCGGCCCCTATGGCTTGGTCACCAAGCCATGGGTCAGCCTCCTCTTGGACACCAAGATAGGCTTTTCATGAGTGGATTTGAGGCATTAATGAGGCTATGACAGGGACCTAGAGGAGAAATTGGTTTTGGCCTTCTGATGAACTCGAGTATCCCGTGTCACCCCGAACACACAACTCAAGTTCATCAATAATAACTCATTCTACTAGAGAGTTATTATTGCACTACTACACCAATCCCAAATTACATTATGGGCTCCTTCTTATCAGGAGTATGTTAATCTCCCTATGTTTAAGATATCGAATGTCCATTAATTTAATTGAGTTACTGACAACTCGCTTTAATTAATATCTTAGTCCAAGAGTAGTACCTCTCAGCTTCATCATCATGTCGGATTAAGTCCACTAACAGGGTTTAACATGACAATCCTTATGAGCTCCTCTTGGGGACATTCTCAACCTAGATGACTAGGACATAGTTTCCTTCTATAATCAACAACACACACTATAAGTAATATCATTTACCAACTTATCGGGCCTATTGATTTATCGAGCTAAATCTCACCCTTTGATAAGTCAAAGAAATAAATACTAAATATATGTACTTGTTATTATATTAGGATTAAGAGCACACACTTCCATAATAACTAAGGTCTTGTTCTTTTATTAAGTCAGTATAAAAAGAACTTACCTTAAATGTATTGAAATGTATACTAAAAGCCTAGCTTTTGTAAACATTTATTTTGAAATAAAAGAATCACATTGGTCAATATTTGTATTTATTTGTTAAATGTAATTGTTCAATTAATTTATATAGTAGGTAACATGGAGTGTGGTGTCACTCTCAGAAGATCATGTTATCGGTTCTTTATAAATTATAAATAGTTGCTCACAACTAAGATAGAAAGGAACAAACCATCGGAATAGTCATAGTGTAATTAAGTATTAGTTTATCTTGATTAATAAATTATACTGGTACACTCTAAGTGTATTGAGTAGGACCATTTAGGTAAGTTCTTTTTGTACTGACTTAATAAAAGAACTAGACCTTAGTTATTATGGAAGTGCGTGCTCTTAATCCTAATATAATAACAAGCACATATGTTTAATATTTATTTCTTTGACTTATCAAAGGGTGAGGTTTAGCTCGATAAATCAATATGCCCGATAAGTTGGGAAATGATATTACTTATAGTGTGTGTTGTTGATTATAGAAGGAATCTGTGTCCTAGTTATCTAGGTTGAGAATGTCCCCAAGAGGAGCTCATAAGGATTGCCATGTTAAACCCAGCAAGTGGACTTAGTCCAACATGACAATGAAGTTGAGTGGTACTACTCTTGGAGCTAGATATTAATTAAGTGAGTTGTCAGTAACTTACTTAATTAGTGGACATTCGTTATCTTAAACACAGGGAGACTAACACACTCATGATAAGAAGGAGCTCATAATGTAATTTGGGATTGGTGTGGTAGTACGATAATAACTCTTTAGTGGAATGAGTTATTATCTATGAACTTGAGTTGTGTGTTCAGGGCGAACACAGGATACTCAAGCTCATCGGAAGGTTAAAACTAATTTCTCCTCTAGGTCCCTGTCGTAGCCTCATTATAGCCTCAAGTCCATCCAAATAAAAGTCCATCTTGGTGTCCAAGAAGGGGGCCGGTCCAATGCTTGGTGACGAAGCAAGGGCCGGCCATATCCTCTTCTATAGGGGTTAACCCATTTGCTTGGTGACCAAGCATAAAGGGGCTGGCCACAATAATTCAAAAAGGGGGGGGGTTGTTTTGAATTTTTAAAGAGGAGCTCATAAGGATTGCCATGTTAAACCCAGCAAGTGGACTTAGTCCGACATGACAATGAAGTTGAGTGGTACTACTCTTGGAGCTAGATATTAATTAAGTGAGTTGTCAGTAACTTACTTAATTAGTGGACATTCGTTATCTTAAACACAGGGAGACTAACACACTCATGATAAGAAGGAGCTCATAATGTAATTTGGGATTGGTGTGGTAGTACGATAATAACTCTTTAGTGGAATGAGTTATTATCGATGAACTTGAGTTGTGTGTTCAGGGCGAACACAGGATACTCAAGCTCATCGGAAGGTCAAAACTAATTTCTCCTCTAGGTCCCTGTCGTAGCCTCATTATAGCCTCAAGTCCATCCAAATATAAGTCCATCTTGGTGTCCAAGAAGGGGGCCAGTCCAATGCTTGGTGACCAAGCAAGGGCCGGCCATATCCTCTTCTATAGGGGTTGACCCTTTTGCTTGGTGACCAAGCATAAAGGGGCTGGCCACAATAATTCAAAAAGGGGGGGTTGTTTTGAATTTTTAAAATATTCTCTTTGTAGAAAACTATAAGTTTTAAAAGATAGATTTTAATTTTTAAAATTTTCCTTATTTGAATTAGGCCACATGTTTTAATAGAGAGTTTTAAAAGTTTTAAAACTTTCCTTTTTTAACCATCCTCGTCGTTTAAGGAAAAAAGGAAGATAAGTTTTAAAATTAAAATTTTCTATCATCATGTTAAAAAAGAAAATTTTATAAGAGAAGTTTTAAATTTTAAAACATGGCTTTAATTTTTAGAACTTTCCTTTTTTAACTCCTACTTTAGGAAAGAGAGCTTGTAAAATTTTATAAGAAGTTTTCTTCTTGTAAAATTTTATAAAAAATTAAAATTCCTTTTCCTCATATGGGGGCCGGCCACCCTTGCTTGGTGCCTAAGCAAGGTGGCCGACATTGTTTAAAATTATAAAATCATCAAATTTATTTTTGGTGATTGATTAAATCAAGAGGAAAGAAAAGGAAAATTAGAAGGGAAAAGGAAAAGCTAGAGGAAGATTTTAATTTTTGTAAAAATTCTTCCCTTATTTGCCATGGGCAACTAATATAAAAGAAGGGGTGAGGAGGCTTCATGAGACACAATTCTTATTCTCTTGCATGGAGAACCTCAAGTGGTCGACCCTCCCTCTCCCCTCTCTTTTCCCTTTTGCTCTCTTCTCCTTGGTGGTGGTGGTGGCCGGTTTTTAGAGGAAGAGGAAGGAAGCTTTTGGGTGGTGATCATCTTGGAGGTTCGTCGCCCACACGATGTCCATGGCGAGGCGAGGAATACGACAGAAGATCTCGAGGTCATTAGTTTACAAAGAGAAGGTATAATTAGCAATTTTTTTCCGCATCATGCTAGTTATTTCTTTTTGTAAGAATTCCAAACACAAGAGGCATTAGATCTAGTTTTTCGAATTAGTTTTTCGAGTTTGTGTTTTCTTCTTTTTCAAATTTGTGATTCGATTGTTCTTTTTGGTTAACCTAGAGTTATTTAAGGAAATTAAATATTAGTTTTCCTTAAAAGGCTTTGTCTAGGCGGTGGTGGTTGCTCCCATATCCAGGAAGGGCATGTGCCTCGCCATGCAGTCCTGGAAGCCAATTTTGAAAATTAATATTTAATGGAATTAATAACATAGGTAGATTTGAATCAATAGTGTTAAGTTCCGCTTGCGATTCAAATCTAAACCATTAAGAACAGATAAGTTAAATTTGGAATCAATGATGTTAAGTTCCGTCTGCGATTCCTAATTTAACTTCTAAAGAACACAATAGGTTATTTAAGGAAAGGTTCGATACTTGTATAAAATTTTTATACAGTGGAACCGGTATGATTTTCCTAGGACTAACCAACAAAATGGTCCTACTCAATACACTAAGAGTGTACTAGTGTAATTTATTAATCAAGATAAACTAATACCTAATTACACTACGACTATTCCAGCAGTTTATCCTTTCTATCTTAGTCGTGAGCTTCTGTTTATAATTTATAAAGAACTGACAACATGATCTTCTGTGTGTGACACCACACACCATGTTATCTATGTTAGTTAGAGCCCTAGAGCCAATCATTTGATGATTGTTGTCTGGACTCTTTGTATCATATTTCTTATGTATATATAAATGCATTTGATTATGGTTATTATGCTTACTTGTATTGGTGTCAAATAACTAAGTATAATTGCATCCTTGAGTAGAAGGTTCTTACCTATATCAATCGATTGGTTGAATTGATAGTGAGATGATATAGGGAACACTACTCTTAATTATTCCTAGTCAAGTATTAACATTTATGGACAATGTTAATGTGAGGAGACTAGCATGTAGGTCAACTCGATGACTTGATCTCACAAGTCATGGATATAGAGATATCAAGTTAACACATGGGTATGCATTGGAGAATGTATACTGAATGACCCGCCTTGAGAAAGTATCATGGATCGTTATATGAGTGTCATATACTTTCTCATGTGGCTTTTAGTATGACTATTAGTCCTTGGACCTGAAGTCACCATGGTTTCCTACATAATGAGTTACATACTTTGGTTTCGTCAAACGTCACCCGTAACTGGGTGGACTATAAAGGCGATTATTGGATATGTAACAAATTATGCGGAGGGATGTGAGTGATGTAGATGGGATCTATCCCTCCTATATGACGGGAGTGACATTATTATTCTTGATAGAGTCAGACCACTAAGTGCATGACCATGCCCAAATGAGTCAATATGAGATGTTGAGCTCATTTGATTGAGTGAGTCTACTTGGAGTTCAAGATTTAGATTGATTAGAGGATGACACGGTCTATGCCTCAAATTGATCAATCTAGATGTCTAGGATAGATGGATATTGTCACATATTGTGAAAAGTCACAATTAGTAGTCACAAGATGATGTTGGATCTCAACATTCTTGTAACTTGGGTAGTAATGATGTGTTGCTAGATACCGCTCATTACTTATGCTTCTAAATGGGTTTAGGAGCATTGCCAACGTTATAAGAACGTATAGGGTCACACACAAAGGGCAATTAGATGGAGATTAGGTTCATTTGATGAACCAAGAGGATTAGGTTCATGTGATGAACCAAATTGGATTAAGAGTAATCCAAAGTAAACTAATTGAGTTGGACTCAATTTGGTTCATGCGTTAAATGAGTCTAATTTGGACTTAGACTCATTAAGACAATTTAATTTAATGAATATAAATTCATTAAATTAAAAATTGACTTGAATCAATGGTTAGATTTGATCAACCATGGGAGAGAAGTGGTCAAGTTTGACTTGACTTGAGAGGAAGATGAAAAGTCAAGTTTGACTTGACCATTGTCACCTCATTTGGTAGTTGGCATTAAGTGGACTAATGATGATGTGCCACATCATCAAGGCTAGCACATGTGTGTGCCACCTCATGAGGGAGATCAAGAGTTGTAACTCTTGATATCCCATGGAGGTTTAAAAGCCTTCTTGAAGTGGCCGGCTACATTCAACTCAATGGTGAGTTTCATTTGGTTTTGGTAACCTCCTTCTTCTTCCTCTCTATCTTTCTTCTCTCCCTCTCCTCCACCATTGCTGATCCTCTAAGGTTGCTAGCACATCTTTAGAGGTTTTCTCCATCGATTTGTTCGTGTGGATACACATAAAGGGTTGTACACTTGACAACCTTGAGATCAGGCGATCCTTGGGCGAGCGGGATTTGCGAAGGGCATCGCAACAAGGGTAAACTCCTTTTTCTTTAAAGATCTAGTGTAGATGTAGGTTAGAGAAACTCGTACACGTAAAAATTTTTGTTTTATAACTTCGCACAGATCCGATGGCATGGGACTCAGGGTTTCCTCAACGCAAAAAATGGTTTTTGCTATAACGCCCGCCCTCAGCTGCTTCCGAAGGACGGGGTTACTTGAAACATAGAACATAAAACATACATACATGCATACATCGCAGTGGAAGTAAATAAATAAAACCTAATAATCATTTTTCATATTTCATGTTATCATAGAAGCATGTCCATTATCATAAAGCATACTAACATGGAACATGGAAATATAAGTTCATAATGAGTATGCACCATAAAAAAAACATCATGTAGCAAAATAGGATTCACATGTAAAGTTTTAAAACATATAATCGTAAAGCAGATTTATTCCACCATGCCACTGCCACACACATTCTTGCCCTTCCTACTGCTCCCTTTTTAATTCAACCATTCTTTTCCTTTATCTGCAGTACAAGGGAAATTAAACTATAAGCTCATAGGCTTAGTAAGATTATTTCCTACTCACAAAACATAAATCATGCATCTAAACATAAAGTGGTGACATGTTCATTTAACCAACATCCATATGTGAATTTTTTTTTGCATGCTAGCATAAAGTGGAGTCATACTCATGTAAATCAATCATAACATAGCATGTGAGAGCTCATACATAAAGTAATAGCATGACCATCTAGGCATCATAGACATATTTTCCAAAAAGAAACATCTTACTAAAACATAAAGAAAACATTTAGCATGAATAGGTATATGCAAGATGTCCTTTTGAAAACATGTATCATGAAATGAGCATATGCAAGATGTCCTTTGAAAACATATATATCATATAAGTACTTAAACATAATCTCAACATGAGGTCCCATCTTTGTACCACATACATGAATTTGCGCGCATCATAAATAGATTCAAGGTAACTAATCTTGAACCTACTAGGAACTTGGCACGTTTCCTTGACCATCGACCTAGGGGCACTTAGGTGCCCATCCCTTACTAGGCCCGTTTCATTGACCATCGACCTAGGGGCAACTTAGGAGCCCATCCCCGATACAAGCCATACAAAGTAAAATAACATACCATTTTACTTATCATATCATAGCATATCATGTTCTTGTCATATCATGTCATATCATGTCATATCATGTTCTTGTCATATCATGAAGAGTGCTCTTAATCCCAACTTAAGGGAAGCATCTCTTAGGTTTTTCATCAAACATAAGCCTTGCATAACATAATGACATAAGTGCACATACATATAGCATATCATAGAGAAAACATACATGATGACATAAGTGCACATAACATTTAGCATATCATAGAGAAAACATACATGATGGCATAAATTCACATAACATTTAGCATATAACATACAACATAGTGACATAAAATCCATAGCACATCATAAGAAGTCATTATCATGCATGGTTGGGGTTTTGATCCTCCTACAAACCTTAAATCATAACTTGGCCGAAACCTAAAGAGTAGGGTTTTAGGTCTTTAACACAACATGGAGCATGAAACTTACACTAACCATATATCAAAGATCATACATCATGAGGAAGCATATACAAGCATAGTTAGGTTTCAAAACTTTTCCCTAAGCGTTTCATCCATTCTTGGCCAAAACTTAAAGAGTAGGGTTTTAGGTCTTTAACACAACATGGAGCATGAAACTTACACTAACCATATATAAATGATCATACATCAAGAGGAAGCATATACAAGCATAGTTAGGTTTCAAAACTTTTCCCTTAGCCTTTCATCCATTCTTGGCCGAAACCTAAAGAGTAGGGTTCTAGGTTTTTAACACATCATGAAGCATGAAACTTACACTAACCATATATCAAAGATCATACATCATGAGGAAGCATATACAAGCATAGTTAGGTTTCAAAACTTTTGATCTAAGCCATATATTCAATCTTGGCCGAAACTTAAAGGTAAGGTTCTAAACTTTTTAATACAACATGTAGCATGAAAACTTAAACTAACAACATGTAAGAGATCATACATCATGATGAAGCATAAACAAGCATGGTTAGATTTAAAAACTTTGCTCTAAGCCTTATATTCAATCTTGGCCGAAACCTAAGGAGTAGGGTTCTAGGTGTTTAACACAACATGAAGCATGAAACTTACACTAACCATATATCAAACATCATACATCATGAGGAAGCATATACAAGCATAGTTAGGTTTCAAAACTTTTCCCTAAGCCTTTCATCCATTCTTGGCCAAAACCTAAGGAGTAGGGTTCTAGGTTTTTTTAACACAACATGAAGCATGAAACTTACACTAACCATATATCAAAGATCATACATCATGAGGAAGCATATACAAGCATAGTTAGGTTTCAAAACTTTGCTCTAAGCCATATATTCAATCTTGGCCGAAACTTAAAGGTAAGGTTCTAAACTTTTTAATACAACATGTAGCATGAAAACTTAAACTAACAACATGTAAGAGATCATACATCATGAAGAAGCAAAAACAAGCATGGTTAGATTTAAAAATTTGCTCTAAGCCTTATATTCAATCTTGGCCAAAACCTAAGGAGTAGGGTTCTAGGTTTTTAACACAACATGAAGCATGAAACTTACACTAACCATATATCAAAGATCATACATCATGAGAAAGCATATACAATCATAGTTAGGTTTCAAAACTTTTCCCTAAGCCATATATTCAATCTTGGCCGAAACCTAAGGAGTAGGGTTCTAGGTTTTTAACACAACATGAAGCATGAAACTTACACTAACCATATATCAAAGATCATACATCATGAGAAAGCATATACAAGCATAGTTAGGTTTCAAAACTTTTCCCTTAGCCATATATTCAATCTTGGCCGAAACCTAAAGGTAAGGTTCTAAACTTTTTAATACAACATGTAGCATGAAAAATTAACAACCATAAGCGACTACAAATCCTTATCTTGGCCGAAACTTGCAATGCAATTCCCTAGGTTTTTCAAACCACCTTTAAACATAAAGCATACGAGGGCTACTTGTACTACAGGTGAGGGAATATTTACATCCTTTCGCTAAAGAACAATACCCTTGTTGAGAAGTTTGCCTAGGAAAAAGATCCCCTTTAGCTTGGTTTCGGCAAATGAAGGAAATGGTTGGGAATTTCGGTGGAAGAAGAGAGGAGGAAATAGAGAGAAGACAAAATGAAAATTTTCCTTCCTCCCTCTTATTTATGCCAAAATGAAGGAAAAAGAAAAAACCATCTTCTCATTGGGTAGGAAGAAGAGAACTCAAACTTCTCCTTCTAAGCGAAAGGGCCTTCACCTTAACTACAATCTCCCTTCTTTCCTAACAGCACACCCCTGCTGGGGCTACTGGTTATTACCTAAAACCACTTGCTAAGAGGTCCAAGGTTCATACCTTGGTCATGCCTCTTTTTGGTTCTATTTTTCTTTTATTTTGGAAAAATCCACATAAGGCTTATTCTAATCATGTAACAATTCATATGAAATCATTAGGGATCCTATGGGTGTTACAGTCCCCCATACCTCATAAAAGTTCATCCTCAAACTTAAAATAATTCTGGGTATTTTTGTTTCATATCGTCTTCGCGTTCCCAAGTGGCTTCTTTGAACTGTTGATTTTGCCACAGGACTTTTACTAAGGGCACCTCTCTGTTCCTTAGTCTTTTGACATCTCGGTCTAATATCTGAACTGTAACACCCATAGGATCCCTAGAAATTTTACATAAATTATGCATGATTAAGTGGGTTTCATGTGGATCCTTCTTTAAAAAAATATATATATAATAAAAAGAACCAAAAAGAGGCATGACAAGGATTTAACCTTGGACCTCCTAATAAGTGGTTCCATGTTATAACCAGTAGCCCCAGCAGGGGTGTGCTGTTTGAAAGAGGAGGGAAATGATAGTTAAAGGTAGTAAAGGTGAAGGCCCCCTTCACTTATGAAGAAAAGTTTGAGTTTTCTTCTTCTTCCTCCAATGAAAATTTCATTTGTCTTCTTCTTTTCATGAATGAGAGTAAGAGAGATAAGGGAAGAAAAGACCATTTTTCCTTCTTCTTCTCATTATGAATAAATAAGAAAAATGAGTAGGAAAACTTCATTTGTTCTCTCTTCCTCCTCCTCCTTCTCTCCACCGAAAACCAACCTCTTCTTCCTCACCATTGCCAAACCAAGCAAAGGAGCTTCTCTCTAGGAAAAAAAAAGTTTCACCAAGCAAGGTTACTTTCCTCAGTAAATCAAGCGAGAGGAAGTAAGTATTCCCCTCACCTGCAATACAAGTAGCCTCCTACGATTTCTATGTTTGAAAATGTTTTGAAAAAATTTAGGATGTTATCTTGTAGGGTTCAGCCATGATAAGAAAGATGGAAACATGCTATCTATTAGTTTTTGGTTATCTATGGTTGTTAAATAGTTTTATGGACTCATGTTGTTTAAAAACTTGGAATCACACTCTTGAAGTTTCGGCCATGAAAAGATAAAGTGGTTATTAGAAATTTTAAGATATAAACTATGCTTGCTCATGATTTCTTATGGTTTGTACCTCGCTACATGATGTTAGGTTAAGGTTTTTCATGTTGATATTGCTTAGATTTTTGGAACCTTACTCTTTAGGGTTCGACCATGTATAGATAAAGAGGTTTAGGGAAAGTTTAAGATATAAACTATGCTTATTTATGACCCCTTATGGTTTATAACTCACTACATGATGTTAGCCTAAAGTTCTCATGTTTAGGTTGCATAAAAGGGTAGATCCATAATTTAGGGTTTCGGCCAAGCAAGAAACAAAGGCATAAGAGGAATTTTAAAAATTCAACTAAGCTTGTTATGATTCCTCATGATAAATAACCCATTGTATGATATTTGCCTAAAAGGTTTTATGCTTGAAGTTGTTAAAAACCTAGATGTATGTTCCTAGGGTTTCGGCCAAGAAGGAATAAGGAGACTAGAGGAAGTTTAGAAACTTAACTATGTTACTAATGATTTCCTCATGATGTGTACCCACTATATGATGATTGGTTTAAAAGTTTCTAGTTTCATATTGTTTAAAAAAAAAAAAGAAAAGAGAATCCAAAACCAAGACATGCATGTTTCGGCCAAGTAAGAAAATTAGGGTTAAGGAACTTTCCATGATATCTAAAGGCCTCACATGTATGCTATGTATCATGAGATATTAGGTTAAAGATCCATGCTTAAAATGTTGCTTGAAAAATCTAAGAATCATGTCTACAAGTTTCGGCCAAGGTTGAACACTAGGGTTAGAAACCTAATTATGCTTATTAAGAACCTCACTTGCTATGCTATGGTGGTTAAAAGTTTCATGCTACATGTTGATTTAAAAGTTAGAAACCATCTCCTTAGGTTTCGGCCAAGAGGAAAAAAAGGGTTTAGAGTAAACTTTTGAAACCTAACTATGTTTGTTCATGATTCCTTATGATGAAGGGTTCTCCTATATGATGTTAGTTTAAATCTTTCATGCTTATGTTGCTAAAAAAAAAAAAAAAAAAACCTAGAACCATGACATGTAGGTTTCGGCCAAACCAAGAAAACTAGGGTTTATATTTGCTAAGGTCCTCTATGTTATGATAAGTACCAAGTGATGTTAATATGATGCTTTCCTTATTTAAAGTTGCTTAAGATCCAAGACCAAAACCCTTGCAAGTTTCGGCCAAGTATGATTAGGGTTTGTAGAAGGTTCAAAACCCCTAACTATGCATGAAAATGATATGTTTTATATGACAAGAGCATGCTATGCTTCCTTATATGACAAGAACATGCCATGCTTCATGATACGATCAAAATATGCTATGCTTCATGATATGATAGGAATATGCTACGCTTCATGATATGATGAGAATATGCCATGCTTCATGATATGATAAGAACATGTTATGCTTCATGATAAGACAAGAACATGCTATGCTTCATGATATGTTTATGAAAGGCTTATGTAAGATGAAAAGCCTAAGAGATGCTTCCTTAAGTTGGGATCAAGAGTACTCTTCATGATATGAAAAAGAGATGCTTCCTTTAAGTTGGGATTAAGAGCACTCTTCATGATATGACAAGAAACATGATATGCTATGATATGATAACATGATATGCTATTTTACTTTTGTATGGCTTGTACCAAGGGTGGGCTCCATAAGCGCCCCTAGGTCGATGGTCTATGAAACGGGCCTAGTAAAAAGGGATGGGCTCCTAAGTTACCCCTAGGTCGATGGTCTATGAAACGGGCCTAGTTCCTAGTAGGTTCAAGATTTGCTACCTTTGATCTACTTAGGATGCACGCATTCATGTATGTATGTGGTACAAGTCGGGCCCTCATGATGAGATTATGTTTAAGTATGTATATGATATATGTTTTCAAAAAGGACATTTTGCATATGTATTCATCTCATGACACATGTTTTCAAAAGAACATCTTGTTGGATCGAGACGCGCTAGAGGGGGGGGGGGTGAATAGCGCTCGTGGCTATTTCGTTCGATTCGTAAAACTATCAGAGTAAAATACGCAGCGGAAATGTAAATAAACACAAACACAGAGGCACAGTCGTTTACTTCGTTCGGAGCCTAGATCGACTCCTACTCGAAGGGCCGCGATCCTTGATCGCTTTCCGTGGGCAACAACTAAAATATCGTGAATAAGTACAAGGAAATTAGTACAACTAGAATTGAAATAATACCGACAACAAAATAATAACTGAAGCTTCGGGTCGTCGGTGACTGCAATAGCACTTTAGAGTCGTTTCTTGATCAGCACACAGTAGAAGGAAAGCTTGTTGATTGTTATTTTTCACTGCTGCTCGAAGACCCCTTATAAAGGGCATCCAAGGTGCCTTGAAAGCCTCCGAAGGCGCCTCCATAGCTCCGAGTCCACCGTGCAGATGAGCGCTGACCATTCTGCACTTATCACCTTGAAGGCGCCTTAAACCTCACTCAAGGCGCCTTCCAAGGCGCCTTCCGCTTTCTTCAAGGCGCCTCCAATGATGCTTCGTAGCCAGCTCAGCTTGTGCACCCGAGGCGCCTCCAAGCTCCATGGAGGCGCCTCGGACACTGTTCATCTGAGGCTTTAGGTTGCTCCTTTGCACCTGCAAGATACGTTAGTCCCAAACACTATCCTGCAGCACAAAGTTAGCACAATAAACATGATAAATAAAGTATAGGCGGTCTCGGTTGTCAAGTCGACCGGTTTTCATCCAAACCCTAGGTCGACCGCCCTCTTGTTCCCTCTACGGGAACGCGTCCTCACCTACTCCACTCGGAGATTTACATTGCCGGTCGATCCTCCGGATCGATTGGACTTCTCGACTCGATGCTTCGGACTTTCTCTGGACATCCGTTCCGGCTAGTCGTCTTTCACCGATTCGCGACACGGGACTTTCCACCTAGGGTTACCACCCCCTAGGACTTTTGCTTGAAGCCATCGACCTGCCAAGACTTTCCGCATAGGGTTACCACCCCCTATGACCTAGGGTTACCACCCCCTTGGATTTTCCTTTTGCCTAACCGCAGCTAGGACTTTCCTGAAATCCTCAAGTAGACTTGTTAGACTACAAAACATCTTAACTTTGAATTCTTTGCCATTATCAAAACACGAGTTCGATCGTCGGATGCTTCCCGCACCAACAATCTCCCCCTTTTTGATTATGGCAACTCAAATTCAAAGTTAAGTAAACAAACGAATAGATAGACATTTTTAACACAGGCAAATCTGCTAAGTATAGATGAACAAGGTAACTAAAGCAAATTTGCCCTATATGCTCCCCCTTAACTTTGGCTCCCCCTTAACTTTTGCTCCCCCTTAGTTTTTAACTTGAATTTTATGTTTACATTTTTGCTACTCTCCCCCTTTGCCATAACTCAAAAAATGGGCAATAATAGGTGTTTTAATGAGTTGTACATTATTTTATTAAGGTTAGCAATGTTCAACAGATCTGTTTGAAAGTTAAGGTCAATTGGAATAATAGTTTAAGGTTTTAGGACAAGATTATTCATTTAAGTTCAGTTGGTCCTTAAGTCCAAGCACAAGTCATGTTGATATATTAGGTATCAGAGCCATAAAGAACAAAACATTCTTAACTAAAAAAATTGAGTATCCTTTACCAACTGTCTAACTTTTAGTTACTTGCTGATTGTCTATAGGACAATAGCTTTCACTAGGTTTGTCAAGTTAAGTTATTTTGGTCCAGATAGACTTGACTAGAGCTGGAGAACTTAACTTGATTAATGTTTATTGCATATTTAACGCCCAAACTCATATTGATGCACAGATATAAG
This sequence comes from Zingiber officinale, assembly GCF_018446385.1. Lineage (NCBI taxonomy): Eukaryota > Viridiplantae > Streptophyta > Magnoliopsida > Zingiberales > Zingiberaceae > Zingiber > Zingiber officinale. The sequence goes on along the minus strand of NC_055988.1, from coordinate 68,193,991 downwards.
CATTCTTGAGTCCAGGCTATACCCTATGCATCTCACACCGTTCTATGTTTTTCAAACACAATCAAGGTAAACCTAGGTGTTTGTGAGATGCTCTGGCTTAATTCTAGGGGAACATGATATCTAGGAGGAAATCCTAGGTTAATTCCAGAATTTTAAAATCTAGGAAAAATTAGAGTTTTGAAACCTGGTTTTTCTAGAATTTAAAAAACAATAAAACCTATGCCCAGAAAATATTACACATAAAATTGAGTAATAACATGTCTAATCAATTTAAAACATCCAAGATATACATCAAAAGCTGAGTAAGAGAAAGATCACATATGTCAATAATATGTCAAGGCAAGTGAAAAGATAGAATCAAGCAGGAGGATCGTCGGCTGGAGGATCGCTAGGTGCTGCTCAGGTGACGGCTGAGGCTGTCCCTGACGCCGAAGCTCGCCTCGAAGAGATGCGAATCCAGCAGCTATCTCAGATCGCATAGTCCGAAGAAAACGATGACTGTCTAACACAGCTCGTCGCGTCTGTGTGGACTGGATCTCAAGTCGAGTGAGTCTATCCTCGACAGAGAGTGGTGCTGAAGATGACGGCCCGGCTGAAGAGGAGGATCCGGCAGAGGTGGAAGGATCTGCGAAGAAGTCCTCTGCCATAAAATCTGGCCACTCCTCATCTGCATCAGGTGCGCCCTCGGCCTCTGGAGCAGCTGGTGGTGGTCGGCCCTTCCAGGCCAGAATCCCCTCGGCAGTGACCTCTGCCCCTGCTAATCTAAGGCTACGCTGACTGACCTCATCATAAAGGGTAAGTGGGATAAGAACCCCTCTAGTAATGTCTATCCTAGAGCTGGAGAATATCTGGGTCAGGATATGACAATAAGGCATATGAACTACTCTAGATGTAACTGTGCTAGATGCAAGGATAATGTTATGAAACATATGCAGGGCTATGTCTATGTCCAGGCGCTGGGTGAGGGCGTACAAGAAGAACGAGTGAGACGGTCGCATCGTCGAGACATCTCGAGATGATAAGGGTAGAATACAAGCTGTCAGGACTCTGTACATAGTATAATCCTAAACTCGAAGTAGGGTGGATCTGAACTCAGTCAGGCCTAAGGGTCTCTCCTCCCCATAGAAATGCATGTAAATGTCGTCTAATATAACGTGGGAATAGGGGGCACCAAAGGGTAGGGGCCTACTCGGATAACATAAAAATGTACACTCAGACTCCCTAATCTCTAGGCTGGTGCGAAGTAGTGATGGAGTGAACTGAATGTCAGTACCTCCTACTCTGGTGGTATAAGTTCGATCATCAACCTTTTCAAGGTTGTGATAGAACTGGGCACATAGGTCTTGGTTGACAGTAGTGGTGCAATCAACCAGTTTATCTAACTGATAGTGGGTTATCATTTGGATAGTAGGTTGACAATATTGGGATAAAAACTCTCTACCAATATATCTAGGTTTGATTGACTCAAAGGTAAACCTAGAGAAATCTATTCTATGCTGTTCCGAGGGGAATCTCGGGTCCGTGGAAGGGGCCCTTGCTGGTGTGGTATCCACAATATGACGTTTCCTATTTTTGACATTATACACGAAAAATTGCAAAACTAGCAAAGAATGTAAAAAAAATACTTTAAGAGGGTTTAGATTGTACCTAGGAGGCATAGCTAGGAATGAAAGGGAAGAAAATGGGTAGAAGGCGCCTTGGTTGGGAGGAATCGCAGAAATGGCGGCTTGCGGCAAGACACGAACAGAGACGAAAATGTTTCTGTTCGTGACAAAAAGGAGGTTTTAAGGCGCCTTAAGATCCCTTTAGGGCGCCTTCGGAGGCGCCTTAAGGGCTTCTTAAGGCGCCTTAAGTGAGTGGCGGGAAATTTCCCGCTGCTGCTTGAGGGCGCCTCCTCTTAGATGGAGGCGCCTTAGGAGGCTACGTGTCCCCTTTTTTTTTTTTGTTTTTTAATTTATTTTAGGAGACATATTCTTTATAGTTTGGTTTTGATAAAAACAAAATGGTTTATGAAAATAATTTTCAAATTTAAGTTTTTACAATAATTTTGAAATTTAAGTTTTTAAAATAATTTTGAAATTGAAGTTTTTAAAATAATTTTGAAATTTAAGTTTTTGAAAATAATTTTGAAATTTAAGTTTTTGAAATAATTTTGAAATTTAAGTTTTTAAAATAATTTTGAAATTTAAGTTTTTGAAATAATTTTGAAATTTAAGTTTTTAAAATAATTTTGAAATTGAAGTTTTTAAAATAATTTTGAAATTTAAGTTTTTAAAATTTAAGTTTTTGAAAATAGTTTTCAAATTTAAGTTTAAAATAATTTTGAAATTTAAGTTTTTAAAATAATTTTGAAATTGAAGTTTTTAAAATAATTTTGAAATTTAAGTTTTTGAAAATAATTTTGAAATTTAAGTTTTTGAAAATAATTTTGAAATTTAAGTTTTTGAAATAATTTTGAAATTTAAGTTTTTAAAATAATTTTGAAATTTAAGTTTTTAAAATAATTTTGAAATTTAAGTTTAAAAATAATTTTGAAATTTAAGTTTTTCAAATAATTTTGAAATTTAAGTTTATAAAATAATTTTGAAATTTATGTTTTTAAAATAATTTTGAAATTTAAGTTTTTGAAAATAATTTTGAAATTGAAGTTTTTGAAATACTTTTGAAATTTAAGTTTTTGAAAATAATTTTGAAATTTAGGTTTTTGAAATAATTTTGAAATTTAAGTTTTTAAAATTTAAGTTTTTGAAAATAGTTTTGAAATTTAAGTTTTTGAAAATAATTTTGAAATTTAAGTTTTTAAAATAATTTTGAAATTTAAGTTTTTAAAATAATTTTGAAATTGAAGTTTTTAAAATAATTTTGAAATTTAAGTTTTTGAAAATAATTTTGAAATTTAAGTTTTGAAAATAATTTTGAAATTTAAGTTTTTAAGATAATTTTGAAATTTAAGTTTTTAAAATAATTTTGAAATTTAAGTTTTTAAAATAATTTTGAATTTTAAGTTTTAAAAATAATTATGAAATTTAAGTTTTTTTTTTTTGAAATTTAAGTTTTTTAAAATAATTTTGAAATTTAAGTTTTTGAAATAATTTTGAAATTATCAATTTGATTTTAATTACTTAGTCATCTCACCCGATCTAAGTTTTCAATCAGGGAATCCTGTAATTGATGTGAGATGAATTATGGTTGAATTTTTATGGTAAGGTTTAACTTTGTGTTAGATTCAGGTTTAGCTTTGGGTTCAACAGATAGGCATTCTTTGGATAAACTTCTGGGCTATGGTGAGTCACAAGGAGCTCATTAAAGTAACCATGCCTTCGAGGTCTTCCAAATAGTCCTACCCATTGAACTTAATACTAATCCTTGGTCTAACTAGTTAGGATCCATTTAAGGGTAGCTTCGGTCAGTTCCACTTGGCCAAATGCACCAGGTCGAAGTCATATCTTCCTAGACATGCGATGCCCAAGCTTCCCTAACGTACTATCATCCAAAAACTTCACCAGTACTGTCGTTCAAGTTAAACTTATCCAGTTTTAATCTGACCTTAATTACCTTGCCGGGTAATCTATTCTTGTTTTACCCATTCCGGGTAAATTAGGTTCAGTTACCCTATCGGGTAGTTCAGTTGGAGGTGTCAGCTAGTTTGGATCCTTCATCTATTTTTCAATTTAATTTTGAATTTTTAATTTAATTTCGAATTTTGAATTTAGATTTTGTAATTTAATTTTGAATTTTGAATTTGTAATTTAATTTTGAATTTTTAATTTAATTTCAAATTTTGAATTTAGATTCTGTAATTTAATTTTGAATTTAGAATTTGTAATTTAATTTTGAATTTTTAATTTAATTTCGAATTTTGAATTTAGATTCTGTAATTTAATTTTGAATTTAGAATTTGTAATTTAATTTTGAATTTTTAATTTAATTTCGAATTTTGAATTTAGATTTTTAAGATCATTTTCATATTAGTTTTCCCTGGATCACGGCCTCGATTCGGTCTGTCGAGGTAGTATATTTGATCCTTCAGAACCCAGTATTGGCCAAGTCCAACTTGATTGATCAATTTGGACTTGGGGACCCATGCTTGGACTGATTTACTACTTTGTTTGTTTATTAGGGATAAATAAGATTTATATTTCTTTTTACTTTTATATCCTAGCCCAGTTCTATTGTAGACGGCTCTTTGTGTCCCAAGAATTAGGTCCAGATTCTTGGATCCTAGAGAGAACTTTTCTAAAGTAATTTTTAAATCTTTTAACTGATTTTTCAGATTTGAATTTTCTTTCTCAAGTTGTTGTACTTGAGTTGAATCTTCAATTTGAACTTGATCAGGTAAAGATTTTGAGTTAGTTACTTCTTTAAGAATGGTTACTTCTTTTAAAAGTGACTTAATTTTCAAATTTGACTTGGCTAATTTGCGAAGTAAATAATTGACTAAATTATTAAGTCTAGGAATACTTACAGCGGAGTCTGGCCCTTCGGAAACGGATGCGGATCCGTGGCTTTGCTCGGAGTCGGCTTCTGACTCGCTCTCGGATTCGATGATCTGGTCCCGGGCCATCAATGCGAGTAAACTCGTTTGGTCGAGTTCGTCGTCTTCGTCCTCCGAAGAAGATTCGTCCCAGGTTGCTTTTAGGGCATTCTTCCTTCTTTGCTTTTTGGCCTCCTTTTGGTTGGGACAGTTGGCCTTGATATGGCCCTTCTGGTTGCACCCGAAACATGTGACTTCGAATTTTACCTTTGAGTTCGATTAGGCCTCCTTAGATTGAACTGCCTTCTTCAGATCTTTCTTGTTGAAGCCCTTCTTCTTCTTGTAGAGTTTCTTTACAAGATTCACAAACTCGCTGGCCAGTTCATCTTCTGAATCTTCTGAATTGGGTTCGTCTTCTGATTCTGATTCAACTTTTCGCCGTCCTCTTGATTCCCGTGTTCGACTCGTTCCTGCAATCAAAGTAATACCTTTCTCGGATGGCTGTGCATTAGTTTGTTCATGGAGTTCAAATTCACTAAATAACTCGTCTAATTTTAAGGACGACGAATCCTTAGAGACTTTGTAGGCATCCACCATTGATGCCCACAATGTACTCCTAGGAAATGAGTTAAGGGCATACCTTATTATATCTCTGTTTTCTACTTTCTGCCCGATTCCATGAAGGGAATTCAAGATATCTTGAATTCGAGCATGTAAAGAACTTGCCGTCTCGCCTTCCTGCATTTTCAAATTATATAGTTTATTAAGTAACAAATCACGCTTACTTACCTTAGTTTCAGAGGTGCCTTCGTGAAGTTCGATTAGTTTCTCCCATAGTTCCTTTGCGGAGGAGAATGGACCGACTCTGTTGAGCTCTTCTTTGGTAAGACCGCATTGGATGGTGCAGGTGGCTTTGGCGTCGGCTTCCACCTTTTTGATAAATGCTAGCTCCCAGTTTTCACAGGATGTAGGCTTACCGTCGGTACCAGTTGGTAGTTCTAGTCCTGTTTTGACGATCATCCAGGTGTCGAACTGGATCTTCAGATATATCTCCATTCGCCCCTTCCAATATCCGAAGTCCTCTCCGGAAAATAGTGGGGGATGAACGGTGCTATATCCTTCTTGTTGGGCCATTTAGATCTACGAAAACAGAAACAACAAGATCTATTCCAAGACTAAGTCTTGGATTAATAGTGCGGGAGGAAGGAAAAAAAATAACAGGCTCAAGTGGTATTGACCAACTTTGAGCAGAAAATCGATTCGTGAAAGGAAATTAGAATATAGCTATGAGGCTAAATTCTAATCGACTCCGAACAAAACCACGAAAAAATTGTCTCGAATAGTGGTTGCACTGATTCAAGACGACCCCGCTCTGATACCAATTGTTGGATCAAGACGCGCTAGAGGGGGGGGTGAATAGCGCTCGTGGCTATTTCGTTCGATTCGTAAAACTATCAGAGTAAAATACGCAGCGGAAATGTAAATAAACACAAACACAGAGGCACAGTCGTTTACTTCGTTCGGAGCCTAGATCGACTCCTACTCGAAGGCCCGCGATCCTTGATCGCTTTCCGTGGGCAACAAATAAAATATCGTGAATAAGTAAAAGGAAATTAGTACAACTGGAATTGAAATAATACCGACAACAAAATAATAACTGAAGCTTCGGGTCGTCGATGACTGCAACAGCACTTTAGAGTCGTTTCTTGAGCAGCACACAGCAGAAGGAAAGCTTGTTGATTGTTATTTATCACTGCTACTCGAAGACCCCTTATAAAGGGCATCCAAGGCGCCTTGAAAGCCTCCGAAGGTGCAACCATAGCTCCGAGTCCACCGTGCAGATGAGCGCTGACCATTCTGCACTTATCACCTTGAAGGCGCCTTAAACCTCACTCAAGGCGCCATCCAAGGCGCCTTCTGCCTTCTTCAAGGTGCCTCTAATGATGCTTCGTAGCCAGCTCAGCTTGTGCACCCGAGGTGCCTCCAAGCTCCATGGAGGCACCTCGGATACTATTCATCCGAGGCTTTAGGTTGCTCCTTTGCACCTGCAAGATACGTTAGTCCCAAACACTATCCTGCAGCACAAAGTTAGCACAATAAACATGATAAATAAAGTATAGACAGTCTCCGGACTGTCCGAGTCTGACTTCTGATTTCCATCCGGAAATCCTAGGTCGACCCGATGCCTACTGTTCCCTCTACGGGGAACGCGTCCTCACCTACTCCACTCAGGAGATTTACCTGTTGCCAGTTGATCCTCCAGATCGACTGGACTTTTGCTCAACACTCGATACTTCCGGACTTTCTGCTGGACATCCGCTTCCCGGCTAGTCCAGTCTTTCACCTGGTTCGCGACACCAGGACTTTCCACCTAGGGTTACCACCCCCTAGGACTTTTGCCTGAAGCCATCGACCTGCCAAGACTTCCCGCATAGGGTTACCACCCCCTATAACCTAGGGTTACCGCTCCCTAGGGTTTTGCCTTTGCCTAACTGCAGCTAGGACTTTCCTGAAATCCTCAAGTAGACTTGTTAGACTACAAAACATCTTAACTTTGAATTCTTTGCTGTTATCAAAACACGAGTTCGATCGTCGGATGCTTCCCGCACCAACACATCTTGCATCTACAAGTTCATGTTATGTGTTTTCCTTTATGCTTATGTAGGATGCTTTTGAAATTATGTCTATGATGCTTATATGATCATGTTGCTATTTTATGTTTATGCTCTCACATGATATGATATGATGTTATGTTATGCTCTCACATGTTATGATATGACTCTATGCTTATGCTCTCACATGTTATGATATGACTTGATGCTTATGTATGATTTTTGATTTTAGTGAGTAGGGAAGGGACTTACTAAGCCTATGGGCTTATAGTTTTTATGTTTCCTTGTACTGCAGAAAAAGGAAAGGAATGGCTAAACTAAGAGGAGCAGCAGGAAGGGCCAGAGTGTGTGTGGCAGTGGCATGGTGGAAGAAAACTGCCTTGTGCTTATATGTTATAAGTTTTGCATATGAACCATGTGTTGTCTTTATGCTTGATAGTACTTGAACTAGTATGGATAGTTATGCACTTATGTTCTCCTGGTTTCATGTTAGTATACTTATGATATCATGAACCATGTTTCAAGTAGTTAATATTAATCAAGTTTTATGCATGAATATTTGCATGTCTACAAGTTCAGTTGATAAGCATGATGATTAGTTTAGTTATAAATAAATAATTGTTTCCACTGCCATGATTTTATATGTATGCATGCACGTATGATTCAAGTAACCCCGTCCCTTCCTAGGCAGTGGGAGGGCGGGCGTTACATGAACCGGTCAGCTCTCATAACTTAGGTTCTCTTGAACTTGCACTGTATGTGGCTCGATTACTTGGTCTGTGCTAGAAATACATTTCTTGAGCATCGAGACATGGAACACATTGTGGATAGCCGACATCTCTGGTGGTAGCTCCAGTTCGTAAGCCACCTTGCCAACTCTCTTCAGAATCTGATATGGTCCCACATAGCGTGGACTTAGTTTTCCCTTCTTTCTGAATCTCATCACTCCTTTCATAGGAGCAACTTTGAGAAATACTGAATCCCCGACACTGAATTCCAATGGCCTACGCCACTTATCTGCATAGTTCTTTTGCCGACTCTTAGCAGTCTCTATTCTTTGGCGGATGTTCTGTATCGCACGAGTGGTGTTGTCAATGAAATCTGTTCGGAATCCCATCTCCTTCTTTTCACCACCTTCGTACCAACATATAAGGGACCTACATTTCCTCCCGTAAAAAACCTCGTAAGGCGCCATTCCAATAGTAGCTTGGTAGCTATTATTGTAGGCGAATTCCGCTAAGCATAGATATCGGCTCCAGCTCCCCTTGAATTCTAAGGCACAAGCTTGTGACATATCTTCTAGTACTTGGTTCACCCTTTCTGTTTGTCTATCAGTCTGAGGGTGGAAGGCCGTACTGAACAATAGTTTCGTGCCAAGAGCCCTCAGAACACATTCCCAGAAATGTGAAATAAAGCGACCATCTCTGTCAGAAATGATGGTCTTAGGAATCCCATGGAATCTAATGATTTGCTTGACATACAATTGAGCTAGTTGCTCAATTGAGTAAGTTATCTTGATTGCTAGGAAATGAGCGGATTTCGTTAATCTGTCCACGATTACCCATATAGCGTCGTAGTCGTTCATCGTTTTGGGTAGTCCTGAAATGAAATCCATAGAAATATCTTCCCATTTCCATTCTGGAATTTGGATTGGCTGCAGTACTCCTCCAGGTCTCTGATGTTCTGCTTTAACTCTTTGGCAGGTCAGGCAGGTACTGACATACTGAGCCACGTCTCTTTTCATACCGAACCACCAGAATTTCTTTTTCAGATCTTGGTACATCTTGGTGGATCCAGGATGTATTGCATAGGGTGTTGCATGGGCTTCTTCCAGTATCTTCTTTCTCAACTTTGGATCGTCGGGAATACATAGGTGATCCCTGAGGTACAATATTCCACTGTCAGCGATACGGAATCCATCATTCTTTCCTTCTAAGACCTCTTGCTTGATCCTTTGGATGCTTGGGTCACGGGTTTGCCTCCCCAATATATCGTCGAATAGCGTCGGTGCTATTGTCAGGGTAGAGAGCTGTCCGGACATATTTTCGACCTCGTAACACATGTTAATCTCCCTTGGCTTCCTAATAAATTCAAACATCGGTTGTGCTTCTGGCCGGAAAACCACTTTTCTCCTACGGCACTCTATCAAAGCACTGTATTTGCTCAGGAAATCCATGCCCAATATCACGTCATAGTCTTGCATGTCGAGCACTATCAGATCACAATAGAGCTCTCTGTCTGTGATTCTGATAGGTGCGGCTCGCAACACATGAGTAGATGACATCACTTCTCCCGAAGGCAGGGTCGTTAAGAACTTGTAATTTAAAGCTTGTGGTGGCATGTCTATCTTCCTTGTAAAAGGTGTAGAGACGAACGAGTGCGTCGCCCCAGTATCAAATAATACAGTAGCATGCTGACTGAAAATAAATATCTGACCTGTGACAACTGTAGAAGCATTCGCCACGTCTTCCTTGGTGAGAGAGAAAATTCTAGCATTCATTGTAACTGGTGGGGCTTCCAATCTCCCTTGGCTTATCTTAGGGCCTTCTATCGCAGCTTGCATCTGATGTAGCTGTGGGAGAGCACCCTTGTTCTAGACGTACTGTTGGGGAGGTGTCTGAACCTGAGTAGGGCAGTCTCTGGCTCTATGCCCTTCTAGTCCACAATTGTAGCACCTATTTGTGCCCATACGACATACTCCAGGATGCTTCTTTCCACATATAGTACATTGGGGTACGTCGGTTGCTTGTTCACTGGCCCACTCTTGGTGTCGTTCCATTGCTTTCTCTTGCCACTGTGGTTTCCTTTCCAGCTGGCTCTGATGCTTTGAGATTTCTGTCCTCCCGACTGGGCTTGACTCTTACCCTCGTCCAACGCCTTCAAGTAGTGTTCGGTGATCAGGGCACTACTGATTAGCTCTTCGGTGGTCTGTGGTCTATTAACTCCGCCGGCCACATTCAAAGCTATCTCAGGTCTGAGCATTTTCAGCATAAGTCTGACCCTTTCTCTTTCTGTACTGACCAGCTCTAGGCATAGGCGCGCTAGTCGGTTGAATCTCTTCACAACTTCATTGACTGATAGGTCATCTTGCTATAACTTGGTGAATTCGTCATAGTGCTTGTTTGTCACACGCATGTGAAAGAATTCTTCGAAAAATTCAGTTTCGAAGTCCGTCCATCTCATCTGATTCACTCATCTCTTTGCTTTAACTCTGTCCCACCACATTCTAGCATCTCCCGTAAGGTAGAACGATGCACACTTGACCTTCTCATGTTCAGGCCAGTCCAATAGCTCTACTATACTCTCTACAGTCTTGAACCAGGCTTGAGCATCCCATGGTTCACAATTTCCAGAGAAGGCTTCCGGCTTCAGCCTCTGCCACTGAATCAGGCACACCTCCTGTCAGACCACTGGAGCAGGGCCCACGGGTGGTACTGGTGCCGGTGGTACTGGTACAGCCGTTGGTACGACTGGCATCACATTCTGATTCACTGGTGGGGTAGCAGGGTTCCCCTGTTGATTCATCAGAGCATTAATCACCAGCTGTTTTTTTATAACTTGACGCTGGAGCTCGGTAACTACATGCATCAGATCAGGTGGGGGTACTGTCTCATCAGCACTGGCATTGCGTCTTCTGGCCATTCTTATCTTCATCAACAACAACAAGGCTAGTATAAGATTAACATTCTAACCTATATCTATGCATAATTATACTAAAATATTTCTTATCATAATTAAAGAATAGAGTAAGCATAGAAATTCTTACTTGGAGCGGTAGGATAGAGACTTGATGTGTGTGTAGTGGGAAGATAGACCTGCTCTGATACCAAACTGTAACGCCCGCCCCTCAGCTGCTTCCGAAGGACGGGGTTACTTGAAACATAGAACATAAAACATATATACATGCGTACATGGCAGCGGAAGTAAATAAATAAAACCTAATAATCATTTTTCATATTTCATGTTATCATAGAAGCATGTCCATTCTCATAAAGCATACTAACATGGAACATGGAAACATAAGTTCATAATGAGTATGCACCATTAAAAAAACATCATGTAGCAAAATAGGATTCACATGTAAAGTTTTAAAACATATAACCATAAAGCAGATTTATTCCACCATGCTACTGCCACACACATTCTTGCCCTTCCTGCTGCTCCCTTTTTAATTCAACCATTCTTTTCCTTTATTTGCAGTTTAAGGGAAATTAAACTATAAGCTCATAGACTTAGTAAGATTCTTTCCCACTCACAAAACAAAAATCATGCATCTAAACATAAAGTGGTGACATGTTCATTTAACCAACATCCATATGTGAATTGTTTTGCATCCTAGCATAAAGTGGAGTCATACTCATGTAAATCAATCATAACATAGCATGTGAGAGCTCATAAATAAAGTAATAGCATGACCATCTAGGCATCATAGACTTATTTTCCAAAAAGAAACATCTTACTAAAACATAAAGAAAACATTTAGCATGAATAGGTATATGCAAGATGTCCTTTTGAAAACATGTATCATGAAATGAGCATATGCAAGATGTCCTTTGAAAATATATATATCATATAAGTACTTAAACATAATCTCAACATGAGGGCCCGACTTTGTACTGTTGGTTGCTACTCGGAAAATCTAATGGTTCCACTGTACAAAAATTTTGTACAAAGGTCTGAACCTTTTCCTAGCTACCATGTGTTCTTTTAAATTAAACTCGGATCGCTTGCAGAACTTAACACGTTTGATCCTAAGTTTAATTTATTTGTTTTTTAGGTTTAGACTTGGATCTCCTGCGAAACTTAACACGTTTGATCCAAATCACCTAGGTTATTAATTCCATTAAATATTAATTTCCAAAATTGACTTCCAGGACTGCATGGCGAGGCACATGGCCTTCTAGGATATGGGAACAACCACCACCGCTTAGACAAAGCCTTTTATGGAAAGCTAATATTTAATTTCCTTAAATAACTTTAGGTCAACCAAAAAGAACAATCAAATCACAAGGAAAAGAAAAATAAAAGAACACAACATCGAAAACTAATTCGAAATACTAGAATCGCATGCCTCTTGTATTTGGTATTTTTACATGAAGATAAAACTAACATGATGCAGAAAACAATATTAGTTATACCTTACATAGTAGATAATGACCTCTTGATCTTCTACCGTATTTCTCTTCTAATCTCGGACGTTGTGTGGGCAATGATCTTCCGAGACGAGGACCACCTAGCACCTTCTTCTCCTTCCTTCAAGTTTCGGCCAAGCTCAAAGCTTCCAAAGGATGAAGATCTTTTTCCACCAACCAAGCTCCAAGGGATGCAAGCTTTCTCTCCTTCTTCTCCAAGCTAAAATCCGGCCACCACTTGATCTCCAAGGAGGATGAGAGGTTCAGCCACAAAGATGGAGAGAAGAGAAAGGGAAGAGGCCGGCCACACCAAGGAAGAAAAGAGGGAGAAAATAATAGAGGTTGTTCACCTTGAAGGCACCCAAAACCCCCTCTTTTATAATCCTTAGCTTTGGTAAATAAGGAAATTTAATTACAATAAAATTTCCTTAACTTTCCTTGACATGAATTAATTAAGAAAAATTAAATAAAATTTCCTAATAGATCATGTCATGGCCGGCCACCTCATGGAGAGCAAACAAGGCAATTTTCAATCAACAATTAAAATTCCTTATTTGTCTTTGGAAATTTTAAAAAATAAAATTTCCCTTTAAAATCCCTTCATGGTTGATAAAAAGAAATTTCTATAATTTTAATTTTTCAACATGTGAATAATTTACAAAGAAGAAAAATAAAATATCCTTCCAATCTACAAATAAGGAAAGAGATTTAATCTCTTTCTTTAATCTTTTGTAGAAACTTATAAAAGAGATATTTTAATTTTTAATCTCTCCAATAAATTATATCTTCCACATAAGAAAAATTTTAAATTAAAATTCTTTTCTAATTTAATAGGGCCGGCCACCTAAGCTTGGGTTCAAGCTAGGGCCGGCCACCCATGGATCAAGGCTTGGCCGGCCCTAGCTTGGTCCTCAAGCTAGCTTGGCCGGCCCCTACAACATGGGTATGAAGGTGGGTATAGGTGGGTATAGTACTCTATAAATAATAGGCTACGATAGAGACCAAGAGGAGGAATTGGTTTTGGTCTCCCGATAAAATTAAGCATCCTGTGTTCGCCCCGAACACACAACTTAATTTTATCAATAATAATTCATTCCACTAGAGAACTATTATTGAACTACCGCACCAATCCCAAATTACATTTTTGGGCTCCTTCTTATTATGAATGTGTTAGTCTCCCTGTGTTTAAGATATCAAATGTCCACTAATTTAGTGAGTTACTAACAACTCATTTAATTAATATCTTAGTCCAAGAGTAGTACCACTCAACCTTATCGTCATGTCGGACTAAGTCCACCTACAGGGTTTAACATGACTGTAAAATACTGGAAAATGACGAATATTAATAAGGGAATTTTCTGGAATTTTTGGAAATTTATCGGGAATTTATCGGAGCTCGTACGAACGAGTTAGCGGGGACAAAAACGGGGCCCGGAAAAGCCTGTTTAGGTTACCCCATTTAAGCGAGGAAAAGATTATATTTATATATCCTTTTCCTTTTATTTTTGTTTTATTTCTTTTGATTTACTTGTGTCGTCGTTTCTTCCTTGCCGAACCAATTCCCCCGCGCGCCCCTCTTTTCTCCCCGACGCCGCCGACGATCCGAGCCCTAACCGCCGGGTCGGCGGTTTCTTCCTCACCGCCCTTCCTTTTCTTCTCCACAGCAGCGACGCCGAGCACAGCCCAACGCCGGCCACTGCGTGCCACAGCCGAGCCCTTCGCTGGGAGATCGGGTGTCAAGCTTTGCCTAGGTTTCGGCCGACGCCTCCTCACCGGCAACCGGGTCCCTTTCACTTTCGGCTGCTACTTTTCGCTGCCCTAGCCGACGCCTTCTCACTTCTGAGTTGCCACTGCCCGAAGCCAGGCCGCCCGGCCGACGCAGACGCCACAGCCGCGTCTCCTCGCGCCAACGGCCAATGCCAGAAGCTTCTCTTCGCCTCTGCTCGATCCTCCTTGCGTCGACTTGGAGCCCTAGAGCTCTGCCACCTCGCCGACGCCATCAAATGAACCTAGCCGAACAATTCCAGCCGTGCCCTAGTTCCGAGTCTAACTCAGCCATCGATCGCCTCTTTTGGGCCAAGTTTTGTGCCAGTGAGGTAACAGAATTTGTGGGATACAAGTTTGGGATTTTTGGTATTCAGCCTTGATGTCAATTGATGTGGAATGAGGATTTCAATGAGTGACTTGTTTTGGAATCTTTGTAGGTGTTGTTAGCCATTGCAGCTCTAGTTGTGCTGTTCGTGGACGATCCATGGCTTCGACCAACCTTCCGATCTAAAGTCATCCTTTGATGGTGAGCTATCAGCAACCCACTTGCATTCGGGTAAGTGTTGAAGTTGATTCATGATGCTTAGTAGTTGATGGTAGTGAATTTGATTTGGATAAGTGGATCATTAGTTTATTTGTTCTTGGATTAAATTGATGTGAAGGGAAGGGATGGATCAGATTAGAGGGATTAATAGTTGATATGTTGATCATAGATTTTAAGTTTTGTTGAATATCCTGTGTTTGTAGGATTTGAGATGGATGTGATTTCTTGGACCTGTTGAAGACGGTTGATACGACCTGCGTATGAAGGCGGGTACCTCTTGACTTATCTTTTATGATATTGTCATTGGATATGCATAGTATTTTATAACTACATGCAATGAACATGTTTGTCGTTGGTATGTCACTGTTTGATATCCTTAGCATGTTAGGTTTGGTATCCGTGCTTATATCTCGTGATTTGTTGCCATGATTATCTTGTTACCATGAGTATCTTTGTTTCTAGAGTGACATACCATGCTTACTGAGGTTAGGACTAGGATTTGGATTTTTGTTTCTGGCCTATATATCTAGATTATCTGATACTTAGGTTTTTGTGCCATATCAGATTTGTGTACCTCTATTTGTATATCATATATGATTCGGGTGTTTAGACCCTGATTCTTTGATCTGTGTATATTGTTGGTACATATGCTATGGAAGAGGGATATGATTTGGGTCTAGGTTGTTATACCTTAGAGGATTTGTATACCCTAGATCCGTGGATTTGGCTTACTGATACTGTGGTACCCATATTATGTATATATGGATTTTTCTATGCTGATCAGGATATTCCATACTTATTATGTTCAGGACATAGGTTTTTGATATTCTATCTGACCTGTGTACTTTAGATTTTGGTATGTGACCATCACTTTTACAGTACCCATTTTGTATATATGGATATGGTTATGTTGATAAGTTTTTGCTATGCATAGTGACAGGCATCATGATTGCATGCTGTGCGATTGTCGGCTCCACTATGGTTGAGCCCATCGCCAGGTACATGCGCACACCCCCACTCATGGTTTAGTGGTATATCGGCGGTGTGTGGCGGTCTCTGTTTGGCTCCGTTGGTCATATGACTCAGCGTGGTAGCCGTGATCGATTCCGCTCTGTTTAGCTCCGGCATTTAGTGTAGCGGTAGTAGCCGTGACGGTGGACTCTGGCTCCGTTGGTCGTGACTCGGTGGTAGTAAGAGATACCTCCCGTCATCGTGTACCGAGTTGAGAGCATTGAGCTCCCCATTTATGATTTGGGGTCACAGGGCGGGAGTACTCCGACAAAGATCCCGTCCACCGGTCACCATCGGAGCGGTGGACAGAGTGCACGTTGTCACACCCTACCCACCTCGGCTCACCATTTGTGTGTGAGATGACTGACGTGCCAGGACGCATCATTAGCATCATATGCATTGATGCATTTATATTTTTATGATTGTGTTTGCTGCATTTGGTTGCTGCATTTTGGTTGGATACATACTTTTGACCTGCATACAGGATTATTGACACTTTCGGTTTGACGACCCTTTTGTCTGGATAGGAGTTCCTGGTGAGTACAGCTTCCTCAGTTACCCTTCAGTTTTGCGTGTTCCCTATATATGATTAGGAAGCTGTATTCCATGTTTGTTGCTGTTAGATATATCTTACTACTCATGTCCATTGGTATTCGCTGAGTTGTTGAACTCACCCCCGTTGATACTATCTTTTTCAGGTACCAGGTTGGTTTTGGTGTCGCTTGGAATATCCTGTCTGCTAGTCCCCACGTCACATCAGAAGACTTATCGGTTTCACTTATCTTTTGTTGTTTATGTATCAGTTTGTTTAGCTCTGTACTCAGGTTTTATTTTTTGGAGGGTTGATGTTGTTATGTGGTGTTTTGTATTTGTTATGGGTTGTGTAAGCCTAGCCGGCTAGCAGTTTTGTGTTTTGGTTTTGGTACAGCCGAGTGGGCTGCTTTATTATTAACTGCGTGGTGTTTGTTTTTCTTTTATTGTATTATTCCAGCCGCATGTGGCTGAGGTATATAGTGCTTGTAGAAAAGTTTCAGATTGTCCGCCGTACAGGGGAGATGTTGCCGAAATTTCTTCGGACAGAGTCTCCTCCGGGGCGTGACAATTTAGTGGTATCAGAGCCAGGTTTACGATACTTGCTATGTGTTTTGGATTTTCGAGATTTATCTGATATCAATTTATTTGGTATCAGAGATCGACTTACGTGTCTTATTTTTCCGGTGTTTCGGATTTTGTGTTTTGGTCTTCTCGATGTGACTTTTCGGATTTTGGGACCTGGCAGCAGCAGGACATCTCCAAGCTATAGGAGGTATGTTGGTATACTGTTGTCCTACCTTTTTGTTAGTATATGCCCTGTTCACTATTACAGTTTATGACCTGTATTAGCATTATTTATTGGTACCTGTCTAGTTGATATATCATATATTTTATGTGTTAGGTACACCACTGATCATGGTAGACCGGAATAGAGATCAAGGATTACAGTTTCTGGTGATTTTTCATATCATACCCCAGTAGTTTTAGCTGCTGGTAGAGGATTAATGTAACCTTGATCAGTTAGTAGATTACCGATATAGTTTTGTTGGTTCGATTAGTAGGGGATTGTATACCCTATTTTTATGGAGATGCTGATCTTTGGGTTGTTTGTGCTTAGTTTGGTATCTAGAGCACATTTGAGTACATGTTTTGTACTGACGTGGAAAAGACTGAGTTGATCGTATATCATTGTCGATTTTGGTCAGTTTTTAGAGGATTGATTTATCCTATTTCGTGGGTACCTTAAATTTAGACTGTTTGTATCTTGTAGGATAACTTAGACGGCGGCGTAGGGTTTGTGTGGTAGATTGGATTTAAAATATGCTGATTATGCATATATATGAAGGGTACATATGATTGTTATGAGTTGAAGAAGTTCTATGATGGATAGTTCATTTGTAAATAGTGTGGGTATTCCCATCTAGATATGGTTATTGTAGGTTCCTTGTGGATTATAGCTATTTAGTTAGCTGTGCGTGCCTGATTGACATATTGGAGGTATCTTATCGATTTAAATCTATGTGGTGATATGTACATATGTGTTTGGTGTGGTATCTGAGGTATCTTGTTGATTATGTGTGATTTGTGAATGCACCTGGGTTTTGGTATGCCTTATTGGAAGTATGTGTTGATTATACTTTTGGCATATGTGTATATTTGTCATGTGAGTGTTGTTTGAGGGGTATTGTTGATTTTACCTACGATGATATATGCACACGGGTTCGGTATACATTGTTGAAGGTATCACAGTGATTTATACCTATGATGTGAGTATTTTTGGTGTGTACTAGTTGGAGGATTATGATGATCATACCTATGTTGTGTGTGCACGTGTGTCAGGTCTATGATTGGTAGCATCATGATGATTCTACCTATGTTGAATGTAGAATGTTGAGTGTCTACATTATGTTATTGGTTGTATTACCCTGTCAACTAATTCTCCTATTAGTGGGTGACCGACTCACTAGGATGATGATAGAGTTGACTATGGATTTGATTTGCTTACTGGGTTGTTATACCCTAGGCTATCCATAGTGATCTGTGGTAGAGAGATCTCGTGCAGTCTCTAGTGTGATAGTTAGGTGCCTTGGACATTTATGTATTGTTTGTGGTGGAGCGTAGCTCCCACATATTTTTGTTTGTTTGTGGTAGAGCGTAGCTCCCACATATTTTAGATGGTTGTGGTGGAGCGTAGCTCCCACATATTCCGGATTATTTGTGGTAGAGCGTTGCTCCCACATATGTAGTATTTCATGTGATGGAGCATTGCTCTCACACTGGAGGAGCTATTCTTTGGTGATTTATATCATTGGTGATCAGATCTATTTATTGTTGAGGATCTTATGGTTATGAATGTTTGTGATACGGACATTATGTGTCTTGGTTTTACCATTCGTGCTTGCGGTGCCCTAGATGTTATCATAGACTCGATGATATGGGTATTCCTAGGATGTTTAGATTGGTTCCATTGTCTTTGTTGACGATATGGTGATCTATTTCGGATCCGAGGTGAGTCACGTGCACCACCTTTGCATAGATCTAGAGATGATTCGACGAGAATATCTATATGTGATTATCAGTAGTGCTGATTTGGATTGTCTTTTGTGATGATGTTTGGGACACACGGTCACCAGTAGGAGTGTACCGTGGTTCCACAGGAGATAGAGGTTGTTACCGTTGGGAACAGCCGAAATCAATGTAGGAGATCCGCAGTCTTTTGTGACTCGCAGGATATTATAGACCTTTCGTCGAGGGTTTCTTCCGCATAGCTATGCTACTTTCACGCGTGACCATGAAAGGCGTGAAGTTTACTTGGACTGAGGATTGTAAGACCAGCTTCTAGGAGCTGAAGCGGAGACTAGTGTCGGCTTCGATTTTTGGTTTTACCTTCTGGAGAGAACGGATTCGTGCTCTATACCGACGCATCTCTACAGGGTTGAGCGCTGTTTTGATGCAGCACGGCAGGGTAGTCTCCTACTTCTCTGTAGTTGAGGGAGTATGAGGAGAACTACCCAGTACATGACTTGTGATTGAATGCCAGTATGTTTGACTTGAAGATTTGGCAGCATTATCGGTGCGGTGTTACAATTGAGATTCTCACTGACCATAAGAAATCTCAAATGTCTGTTCACTCAGCAGGAACTTAATCTCCGACAGAGGAGATGGATGAAGTTCCTGAAGGATTTTGGTTGTACCATTAGCTATCACCCGAGGAGAGCTGATGTTGTTGCCGTTGCACTTAGCAGGAAGTCCGGAGGGACTCTAGCTTGCCACCGAGTTGTGGTCACAGACTTGATTCAAGGTTTTTCCAGGTTAGGCCTTGAGGAGTAAGAATGGACAGAGAAAGGTATTCGTGTTACCATGGTTGTTCAGTCGTCGATCAGGACGAGGATCCGAGAGGTATAGGCTGCTGATCAGCATTTGCAATTTATAGGCAGCCAGATAGCTTCCGGGCAGCAAAACCGAGTTCACACGAGACGAGGAGGGTATTATATACTACCGAGGCAGATTATGCGTACCTCAGTCTTACCCGGTTTTGTCGGAGCTATTTCAGGAGGCTCATCGTTCTCGATTTGCGATCCATCTAGGCAAGACCCACATGTATCGAGATTTGAGGTGTTCCTATTGGTGGAACAGTATGAAGACAGACATCGCGGATATTGTAGATAGATGTCTTGTCTGTCAGCAGGTGAGGGCTGAGCACCAGATACCTGCCGGATTATTTTAGCGGATTTCTATTCCTGAATGGAAATGGGAACATATTACCATAGACTGTGTGGTGAGTCTGCCTAGAACACGATGAGGTCATGACACGATTTGGGTAATCATTGATTGATTAACCCAACCTGCGCACTCGTTAGCGATCCGGAAGACTGATTTCCTGGATCGATTTGGTAGATCTGTTTTGCTGGGAGATCATCAGATTACGTGGTGTTCCGTTGACTATTGTTTCGGATAGAGACCCCCCGGTTCACGTCTCGTTTTGACAGAGATTGTAGTAGGCCTTGGGCACTCAGCTCTGTTTCAGTATAACTTTCCATCTACAGATAGATGGACAGTCGGAGCGGATCATTCAGACTCTAGAGGTTTTGCTGAGGTCTAGTGTATTAGATTTTGGAGGCTGGGGAGGCCCAGATGTTGGGACCTCATAGAGCTCAGCATGAGGCAGAGTTGGACCGTACTGTCTGACGGAGGATGTCAGAGGCGTAGGACGCCAGAAGAGTTATGCTGATTGGAGACGCATATCCCTAGCCTTCTCTATATGTGACCATGTATTTTTGTGAGTCTTCACCCACGGAAGGAGTGAAGAAATTTGGCTTCATAGGAAAGCTAGCTCTGTGATACATTAGACCTTTCCAGATCTCGGAAAGGATTGGAGCGGTAGCTTACCGGTTGGCACCACCACCGTCTCTGGCAGGAGTTCACGATGTATTTCACGTATCGATGCTGAGGAGATACGTGCCCGACCCGACACATGTGCTGGCAGATATTCCAGTTCTAGTTCAGCCTGACATTTCTTATGAGGAGATTCCGGTACGGATTCTCGACCGGAAGGAGCATCAGTTGCGGAACAAGACTATCCGGTTGGTTAAAGTCGGATGACAACATCATTCGGATGAGGAGGCTACTTGGGAGCTCGAGGATACGATCCGAGTTCGATATCCCCATCTTTTCACTTGAGGTATGTGATTTAATTTACCGTTCAGCATTTTGTACTCTTTACCTGTTGTTAGTATTTGCTGATGGTAGATAACGAAATTTGGGGACCAAATTTTTATTAGTGGGGGAGAATGTAAAATACCGGAAAATGACGAATATTAATAAGGGAATTTTCTGGAAATTTATCGGGAATTTATCGGAGCTCGTACGAACGAGTTAGCGGGGACAAAAACGGGGCCCGGAAAAGCCTGTTTAGGTTACCCCATTTAAGCGAGGAAAAGATTATATTTATATATATCCTTTTCCTTTTATTTTTGTTTTATTTCTTTTGATTTACTTGTGTCGCCGTTTCTTCCTTGCCGAACCAAGTCCCCCGCGCGCCCCTCTTTTCTCCCCGACGCCGCCGACGATCCGAGCCCTAACCGCCGGGTCGGCGGTTTCTTCCTCACCGCCCTTCCTTTTCTTCTCCACAGCAGCGACGCCGAGCACAGCCCAACGCCGGCCACTGCGTGCCACAGCCGAGCCCTTCGCTGGGAGATCGGGTGTCAAGCTTTGCCTAGGTTCCGGTCGACGCCTCCTCACCGGCAACCGGGTCCCTTTCACTTTCGGCTGCTACTTTTCGCTGCCCTAGCCGACGCCTTCTCACTTCTGAGTTGCCACTGCCCGAAGCCAGGCCGCCCGGCCGACGCAGACGCCACTGCCGCGTCTCCTCGCGCCAACGGCAAATGCCAGAAGCTTCTCTTCGCCTCTGCCCGATCCTCCTTGCGTCGACTTGGAGCCCTAGAGCTCTGCCACCTCGCCGACGCCATCAAGTGAACCTAGCCGAACAATTCCAGCCGTGCCCTAGTTCCGAGTCTAACTCAGCCATCGATCGCCTCTTTTGGGCCAAGTTTTGTGCCAGTGAGGTAACAGAATTTGTGGGATACAAGTTTGGGATTTTTGGTATTCGGCCTTGATGTCAATTGATGTGGAATGAGGATTTCAATGAGTGACTTGTTTTGGAATCTTTGTAGGTGTTATTAGCCATTGCAGCTCTAGCTGTGCTGTTCGTGGACGATCCATGGCTTCGACCAACCTTCCGATCTAAAGTCATCCTTTGATGGTGAGCTATCAGCAACCCACTTGCATTCGGGTAAGTGTTGAAGTTGATTCATGATGCTTAGTAGTTGATGGTAGTGAATTTGATTTGGATAAGTGGATCATTAGTTTATGTGTTCTTGGATTAAATTGATGTGAAGGGAAGGGATGGATCAGATTAGAGGGATTAATAGTTGATATGTTGATCATAGATTTTAAGTTTTGTTGAATATCCTGTGTTTGTAGGATTTGAGATGGATGTGATTTCTTGGACCTGTTGAAGACGGTTGATACGACCTGCGTATGAAGGCGGGTACCTCTTGACTTATCTTTTATGATATTGTCATTGGATATGCATAGTATTTTATAACTACATGCAATGAACATGTTTGTCGTTGGTATGTCACTGTTTGATATCCTTAGCATGTTAGGTTTGGTATCCGTGCTTATATCTCGTGATTTGTTGCCATGATTATCTTGTTACCATGAGTATCTTTGTTTCTAGAGTGACATACCATGCTTACTGAGGTTAGGACTAGGATTTGGATTGTTGTTTCTGGCCTATATATCTAGATTATCTGATACTTAGGTTTTTGTGCCATATCAGGTTTGTGTACCTCTATTTGTATATCATATATGATTCGGGTGTTTAGACCCTGATTCTTTGATCTGTGTATATTGTTGGTACATATGCTATGGAAGAGGGATATGATTTGGGTCTAGGTTGTTATACCTTAGAGGATTTGTATACCCTAGATCCGTGGATTTGGCTTACTGATACTGTGGTACCCATATTATGTATATATGGATTTTTCTATGCTGATCAGGATATTCCATACTTATTATGTTCAGGACATAGGTTTTTGATATTCTATCTGACCTGTGTACTTTAGATTTTGGTATGTGACCATCACTTTTACAGTACCCATTTTGTATATATGGATATGGTTATGTTGATCAGTTTTTGCTATGCATAGTGACATGCATCATGATTGCATGCTGTGCGATTGTCGGCTCCACTATGGTTGAGCCCATCGCCAGTTACATGTACTGCACACACCCCCACTCATGGTTTAGTGGTATATCAAGCAGGTGTGTGGCTGTTTGGCTCCGTTGGTCATATGACTTGGTAGCCGGCGTGATCAGTTCCACTGCTTGGCTCGGCATTTAGTGTAGCGTAGCCGTGAACGGTGGACTCTGTTGGCTCCGTGGTCGTGACTCGGCGGTAGGCCGGCAGAGATACCTCCCCGTCATCGTGTAGTTGAGGCATTGAGCCCCCATTTATGATTTGGGGTCACAGGACGACGGCATCCCGTCCACTCGGTCACTCATCGGGAGCAGTGACGAGTGCACGGTGTCACAACCCTACCCACTCGGTCTCACCATTTGTGTGTGAGATGACTGACTGGCGTCAGGGGTGACCAGGACGCATCATTAGCATCATATGCATTGATGCATTTATATTTTTATGATTGTGTTTGCTGCATTTGGTTGCTGCATTTTGGTTGGATACATACTTTTGACCTGCATACAGGATTATTGACACTTTCGGTTTGACGACCTTTTTGTCTGGATAGGAGTTCCTGGTGAGTACAGCTTCCTCAGTTACCTTTCAGTTTTGCGTATTCCCTATATATGATTAGGAAGCTGTATTCCATGTTTGTTGCTGTTAGATATATCTTACTACTCATGTCCATTGGTATTCGCTGAGTTGTTGAACTCACCCCCGTTGATACTATCTTTTTCAGGTACCAGGTTGGTTTTGGTGTCGCTTGGAATATCCTGTCTGCTAGTCCCCACGTCACATCAGAAGACTTATCGGTTTCACTTATCTTTTGTTGTTTATGTATCAGTTTGTTTAGCTCTGTACTCAGGTTTTATTTTTTGGAGGGTTGATGTTGTTATGTGGTGTTTTGTATTTGTTATGGGTTGTGTAAGCCTAGCCGGCTAGCAGTTTTGTGTTTTGGTTTTGGTACAGCCGAGTGGGCTGCTTTATTATTAACTGCGTGGTGTTTGTTTTTCTTTTATTGTATTATTCCAGCCGCATGTGGCTGAGGTATATAGTGCTTGTAGAAAAGTTTCAGATTGTCCGCCGTACAGGGGAGATGTTGCCGAAATTTCTTCGGACAGAGACTCCTCCGGGGCGTGACAATGACAATCCTTATGAGCTCCTCTTGGGGACATTATCAACCTAGATCACTAGTACACAGTTTCCTTCTATAATCAACAACACACACTATAAGTGATATCATTTCGCAACTTATCGGGCTTATTGATTTTTTGAACTAAATCTCACCCATTGATAAATTAAAGAAATAAATATCAAATATATGTGCTTGTTATTATATTAGGATTAAGAGCACACACTTCCATAATAACTGAGATATTTGTTCCTTTATAAAGTCAGTATAAAAGAAACGACCTCTAATTGTCCTACTCAATATACTCTAAGTGTACTAGTGTAATTATATAGTTAAGATAAACTAATACCTAATTACACTACGACCTTCCAACGGTTTGTTCCTTTCCATTTTGGTCGTGAGCTACTGTTTATAATTTATAAGGTACTGATAACATTATCTTCTGTATGTGATACCACATACTATGTTATCTACAATATAAATTATTTGAACAACTACAAACAAATGTAGATAATTTGACCAAATGTGATTCTTTATTCAAAATAAATATTTACAAAAGCTTAGGCTTTCAGTATACACTCTAACATGTACCACATACATGAATTTGCGCGCATCCTAAATAGATCCAAGATAGCAAATCTTGGACCTACTAGGAACTAGGCCCGTTTCCTTGACCATCGACCTAGGGGCACTTAGGAGCCCATCCCTTACTAGTCCCGTTTTATTGACCATCGACCTACGACAACTTAGGAGCCCATCCCCGGTACAAGCCATACAAAGTAAAATAACATACTATGTTTCTTATCATATCATAGCATATCATGTTCTTGTCATATCATGTCATATCATGTTCTTGTCATATCATGAAGAGTGCTCTTAATCCCAACTTAAGGGAAGCATCTCTTAGGCTATTCATCATACATAAGCCTTGCATAACATAATGACATAAGTGCACATACATATAGCATATCATAGAGAAAACATACATGATGGCATAAGTGCACATAACATTTAGCATATCAAAGAGAAAACATACATGATGGCATAAATGCATATAACATTTAGCATATAACATACAACATAGTGACATAAAATCCATAGCACATCATAAGAAGTCATTATCATGCATGGTTGGGGTTTTGATCCTCCTACAAACCTTAAATCATAACTTGGCCGAAACCTAAAGAGTAGGGTTTTAGGTCTTTAACACAACATGGAGCATGAAACTTACACTAACCATATATCAAAGATCATACATCATGAGGAAGCATATACAAGCATAGTTAGGTTTCAAAACTTTTCCCTAAGCGTTTCATCCATTCTTGGCCGAAACATAAAGTGTAGGGTTTTAGGTCTTTAACACAACATAGAGCATGAAACATACACTAACCATATATCAATGATCATACATCATGAGGAAGCATATACAAGCATAGTTAGGTTTCAAAACTTTTCCCTTAGCCTTTCATCCATTCTTGGCCAAAACCTAAAGAGTAGGGTTCTAGGTTTTTAACACAACATGAAGCATGAAACTTACACTAACCATATATCAAAGATACATCATGAGGAAGCATATACAAGCATAGTTAGGTTTCAAAACTTTGCTCAAAGCCATATATTCAATCTTGGCCGAAACCAAAAGGTAAAGTTCTAAACTTTTTAATACAACATTTAGCAGGAAAACTTAAACTAACAACATGTAAGAGATCATACATCATGAAGAAGCATAAACAAGCATGGTTAGATTTAAAAACTTTGCTCTAAGCCTTATATTCAATCTTGACCGAAACCTAAGGAGTAGGGTTCTAGGCTTTTAACACAACATGAAGCATGAAACTTACACTAACCATATATCAAAGATCATACATCATGAGGAAGCATATACAAGCATAGTTAGGTTTCAAAACTTTGCTCTAAGCCATATATTCAATCTTGGCCGAAACCTAAAGGTAAGGTTCTAAACTTTTTAATACAACATGTAGCATGAAAACATAAACTAACAACATGTAAGAGATCATACTGTTAGATCGAAAGCGCTATAAGGCGGGGTGAATAGCGCTCGTGGCTTTCATAGTCTATTTTGTAATATTATCGAGTTATAACGCAGCGGAAATAGTAAAATGCACAAACACACAGAAGACTCGAGAAGTTACTTCGTTCGGAGCCTATCTCGACTCCTACTCGAAGGCCCACGGTCGTTGACCGCTTTTGGTGGGCAACAACTATAGTTCGTAAAAACTATTACAAACTAAGCACAATTCAAAGCAGTAATAATAAAAATTATACCGACAACAAAAGACTAAATCTGAAGCTCCGGGTTGTCAGCGTCGAGTTGAGGCTTTATCGGAATGTCTCGTTAGCAGCAGGTTGCAGAAAGATTGCTTGTGCGAAGTTGTTAAGAGCTGCTGTTTGAAGTCCCCTTATAAACAGTGCTGGAGGCGCCTCCAAGCCTGTCCGAGGCGCCTCCAGGCCGCCGAGTCGTTCGGGTGGATTAGCGCAAACCTGGTCGCATCTCATCCCTCTGAAGGCGCCTCCAAGCTGCTCCAAGGCGCCTCTAACGCCTGGTCCAAGGAGCCTTCAGCTTTCTCCGAGGCGCCTCTAACTCTTTTGGACAGCTGGCTTCGGCTAGCACCCGAGGCACCTCCAAGCCCCATGGAGGCGCCTCGGACACTGTTCATCCGAGGTTAAAGATGCTCCTTTGTTCCTGCAAATTGTGTTAGTCCCAAACACAAACCCTGCAAAACAAAGTTAGCACATGGATAATATTATAGATAAAATTGACAGTCGTCGGACTATCCGAGTCTGACTTCGGATTTCTAACCGGAAACCCTAGGTCGACCCGACGCCTACTCTTCCCTCTACGGGGAACGCGTCCTCACCTACTCCACTCAGGAGATTTACCTGTTGCCAGTACGATCCTCCAGACCGATTGGACTTTTGCTCAGCGTTCGGAACTTCCGGACTTTCTGCTAGACTTCTGCTTCCCGGCTGGTCCAGTCTTTCACCTGTTTCGCGACACCAGGACTTTCCACCTAGGGTTACCCCCCCCCCCAGGTTTGCCTGAAGCTCTCGACCTGCCAAGACTTTCATCATAGGGTTACCACCCCCTATGACCTAGGGTTACCACCCCCTAGGGTTTTCACTTGCCTAACCATAGCTAGGACATTCGTGAAACACTCAATCAAGTGCATTAGATCACAAAACAACTTAACTTTGAATTTCTTTGCCATTATCAAAACAACGGTCGATCGTCGGATGCTTCCCGCATCAACAATCTCCCCCTTTTTTATTATGGCAACTGAAATTCAAAGCTAAGTAAAATAGACACAAAAAGTTTAAGTAAGGAAGCTTAATAGATTTTAATTGCACGCATGGTTAAGCTTAACACTTAAACTTTGTTAGACTCCCCCTTAATAAAGGCATTAATAAAAAATTTTATTAACCTTTCATTTGAATTTCCCTACTCTCCCCCTTTGCCATTCATCAAAAACTAAGTTTGTTTGAAAATCTTAGATTTTTAGGAGAGAGAAAAAATCTGAACTTTCTAAAAGTAACTTTTCTTGTAAATCAACTTCACTAAGTTAAAACAGTTTGAGCTCGAAGTTTGGTTTTCAAAAAAAGTTAAATTTTGTTGGAGAAAGAGTTTTCTTTTGTAGTATTGAAAAACAATAATTTTAAGTAATTTTGAACCATTAGGCTTTTAATAAGAGACAAAGGTAACTCTTGGTTTAGTATAATATTCTTTAGCTAAGTGAAACCAAGGTTTAAGGAGCAATTTTTCTTTCAAAAGGCTAAAAAGTTAACTTTGAAAAGTACTTAGTTAAATTTTCAAAATACTTTAGCTTTTTAAAATGGCCATAATTTTGAAATCTTAGTCTAAAAATACTTAGAAAAAGAACATGATTCGAAAGTTTAAGGTTTTGAAAACTTAGCTTGAAGTTTTTTTAAAAAATAATTAATTCAAGGTTTTTGAGGGCAAGGGAGGAGCTTTTAATCCTTAATGTCCAAGCATGAGTTGGGTTAGATTGATTGTTAATTAGTTAATTTCGCTTTAAGTAAGGTATCGGAGCCCTAATGTTCATGCCAAAAATGGTTTAAAAATCAAGCACTTGGGTTCGCGGCCACATGTCTAACCAGTTAGCTACTAGCTGATTACCTAGAGGGAAATAGCTTTCACTTGGTTAGTCAAGTTAAGTCAATAGATCCAGTTAGATGTGAGTAGTGCTGGAAGACTTGACTTGATTACTGTTAACTAGTTGTTTAACGCCCAGACTCATATTGATGCACAGATATAAGTATTCTTGAGTCCAGGCTGTACCTTATGCATCTCACACCGTTCCATATTTTTGAAAGTCTAGTAAAATTAGAATTTTAAAAACAATAATTTCCTAGAATTTTTAAACATGAGATGATTTTGAAAGTTGTACGAAGCTGATTTAAAAATCAAAAACTATTCTACCCAACACATTCCTATTTGCCTTCTAAGTGCACTGAACTCAAGTTCAGGTAAGGGTTTAGTGAAAATGTCAGCTAGGTTTGACTTGGACTCAACATAGCTGAGTACAATTTCACCCTTAGCCACATGATCTCTTACAAAGTGGTGTTTTACCTCTATGTGTTTGGTCCTGGAGTGGTGAATTGGGTTTTTGGTTAAGTTAATTGAACTTATATTGTCAATTAAAATTTTTGTATTTTTGTATTCTAGCTGATAATCTTTTAGTGTATGCATCATCCACAAAAGTTGGGAGGCACATTCTCCTAGTGCTATGTATTTAGCTTCAATAGTGGATAGAGCAACACAGTGTTGCTTTCTTCTTGACCAACTTACTAGGCATTGACCTAGAATTTGGCAGCTCCCACTTGTGCTTTTTCTATCTAACTTGCACCCGGCATAGTCTGAATCAGAGTATCCAACAAGGTCAAGGGTACAAATTCTAGGGTACCAAAGTCCTACATTTATGGTGCCCTTAATGTACCTAAGTATCCTTTTAACATATGTTAGGTGTGACTCTTTTGCACACAATTGGTATCTTGCGCACATACCTACTGCAAACAGGATATCGGGCTGACTTGCAGTTAGGTAGAGTAGACTACCTATTATACTTCTATAGTACTTTGAGTCTACAGGTTTTCCATCTGGGTCAGAATCAATGTTACTATTTGTTGCCATTAGAGTATTTATAATTTTTGAGTTTTCCATGTCAAATTTTTAATTAGTTCTTTGGCATATTTGGTTTCGTAAATGAAGATTCCATCTTTGGTTTATTTAATTTGTAAGCCTAAGAAAAAATTGAGTTCTCCCACCAAACTCCTCTCAAATTCGTTTTCCATTAAATTAACAAATTCTTTTAACAGTTTGGTGTTTATTGAGCCAAAAATTATTTCGTCAACATAGATTTGGGCAATAAAAATATCTTTTTCTATGGTTTTGACGAATAGAGTTTGGTCTATTTGACGTTGGTTAAAACCCTTGGATATTAGGTAATTAGATAAGCGTTCATACCATGCCCTAGGTGCTTGTTTTAGTCCATATAAGGCCTTTTTAAATCTAAATACATGGTTTGGATGATCTAAGTCCTCAACACTTGGGAGTTGACCTACATATACCTCTTCTTTAATAAATCCATTCAAAAAGGCTGACTTGACATCCATTTGGTATAATCTAAATCCTTTATGTGCTGCATAAGCCAGCAACATTCTAATGGATTCGAGTCTAGCTACTAGTGCATAGGTTTCATCATAATCTAAACCTTCAACCTGACTAAAACCTTTGACTACTAGTCTGGCCTTGTTTCTAACAATTTCGCCCTGATCATCCAATTTGTTCCTAAATACCCATTTGGTGTCAATTATGGACTTATCTATGGGTTTAGGTACAAGTTCCCAAACTTGTTTTCTTTCGAATTGTGCTAGCTCTTCCTGCATAGCAATGATCCAGTATAGGTCAGGTAGGGCTTCTTCTATAGTCTTAGGCTCAATATTTGAAATAAGGGCAATCTGACTCAGGTTTCTATACGATGATCTAGTTCTAACTCCTAAGTTTGGGTCACCCAAAATTTGGTCAGGTGGGTGAGAAGTACCTATTCTTGTTGGTCTTATATTTGTGTTAGGAGTTAGTTCTTCTGGTTTACTAGTTTTAAGTTGAATTTCATCGTCATCTATAATTCTTGGGTTAATGTCTATATTTTGATCTATATTTCTTTTAGCTCCCCCTGGATCATAGCCTCGATACGGTTTATCGAGGTAATGTATTTGATCCTTAGGGACCCAATATTGTCCAAGTCCAACTTGATTGATCAGGTTGGACTTGGGAACCCATGCTTGGACCATTTTTCTATTTGTTCTTTGTATAAGTGATAAATATGATTTATATTTCTTTTTTGATTTAAATCCTAGTCCAGTTCTATTATAAATTTCCCTTTGGGTTCCAAGAAGTAGGTCAAGGTTATTGGAACCCATAGAGAATCGTTCTAATGTTTTCTCCAAATCCTTGACCTGAGTTTTCAGGCTGGAATTCTCTTCCTCAAGTTTTTGGACTTGAGTGGAGTTTCCAGTCTGAACTGATTCAGTCAAAGATTCGGAATTAGTCACTTCTTTAAGGATAGCTACTTCCTTTAGAAGTGACTTAATTCTAAGATTAGACTTAGCTAATTTTCGTAACAAATAATTAACTAGGTTGTTAAGTCGAGGGATACTTACAGAGGGATCCGGCCCTTCAAAAATGGATTCGAATCCGTGGCTTCTTTCCGATTCTGCTTCCGACTCGCTCTCGCTCTCGGACACATCGATCTGGTCTCGGGCCATCAGGGCAAGAAGGCTCGTCTGTTCGAGCTCGTCGTCGGTATCCTCTTCTGAAGATTTTTCAAAGGTTGCTTTTAGTACCTTCTTCCTTCTTTGCTTCTTTGCGTCCTTCTGATTAGGACAATTGGCCTTGATATGCCCCTTCTGCTTACATCCGTAGCAGGTCACCTCAAACTTGACCTTTGAGCTCGGTTGACCTTCCTTTGACTGCACTACCTTCTTTAGATCTTTCTTGTTGAAGCCCTTCTTTTTCTTGTAGAGCCTCTTTACCAAGTTCATGAGTTCGGCTGTTAGTTCGTCATCTTCATCGTCTGAGTCTGGTTCTGGCTCTGACTCTTGCTCGATTTTCCTTCGTGATCTTGGTTCGCGTGTTCTACTAGTACCTGCAAGCAAAGCTACACCTTTCTCAGGTGGCTATGTATTAGTCTACTCATGAAGTTCAAATTCAGAAAATAACTCATCTAATCTAATTGGAGATAAATCCTTGGAGACTTTGTAGGCATCTACCATTGATGCCCACAATGTGCTCCTCGGAAAAGCATTAAGAGCATACCTTATAATGTCCCTGTTCTCGACCTTTTGCCCGATCACGTGGAGAGAGTTTAGTATGTCTTGTATACGAGCATGAAGTTGGCTGGTCGCTCATCTTCCTGCATTTTCAAATTATATAATTTATTAAACAAGAGATCTCTCTTGCTTACCTTAGTATCGGAGGTGCCCTCGTGGAGTTCAATCAGTTTCTCCCAAAGCTCTTTTGCGCTAGAGAATGGTCCAACTTTGTTGAGTTCCTCCTTGGTCAGTCCGCACTGGAGGGTGCAGGTTGCTCTGGCATCAGCTTCCACCTTCTTGATTAGGGTCGGTTCCTATTTTTCGCAGGGTGTTGGCTTGCCGTCTTCGTCGGATGGCAGTTGTAGTCCGGTCTTGATGATCATTCATGTGTCAAACTGGGTCTTAAGGAAGGTTTCCATTCGCCCCTTCCAATATCTGAAGTCTTCTCCGGAGAAAAGTGGGGGGCGAACAGTGCTGAAACCTTCTTGTTGGGCCATTTGTAATATGCAACAACAACAAAAAAATAAAAAAGTTCAAAGACTAGGTCTTGGATTAGTAGTGCGGGAAATAGGGTTAAGGATTTGCGAACTCGAGTGGTGTTGCACCAGGCTCGAGTAAAATCCGATTCAAAAAATTAATTAGAATATAGCTATTAAGCTAATTCTAATTGACTCCATAAAAACTGAAAATACCACGAAAAAATTACGTGATTCGTGGTTGCACCAGATCAACGCGTCCCCGCTCTAATACCAATTGTTGGATCGAAAGCGCTAGAGGGGGGGTGAATAGCGCTCGAGGCTTTCACAGTCGATTTCGTAAAAATATCGAGTTATAACGCAGCGGAAATAGTAAAATGCACAAACACACAGAAGACTCGAGAAGTTACTTCGTTCGGAGCCTGTCTCGACTCCTACTCGAAGGCCCGCGGTCGCTGACCGCTTTCGGTGGGAAACAACTATAGTTCGTAAAACTATAACAAACAAAGTACAATTCAAAGCAGTAATAATAAAAATTATACCGACAACAAAAGACTAAATCTGAAGCTCCGGGATGTCGGCGTTGAGTTAAGGCTTTGTCGGAATGTCTCGTTAGCAGCAGGTTGCAAAAAGATTGCTTGTGCGAAGTTGTTAAGAGCTGTTGTTCAAAGTCCCCTTATAAACAGTGCTGGAGGCGCCTCCAAGCCTGTCCGAGGTGCCTCCAGGCCGCCGAGTCGTTCGGGTGGATCAGCGCAAACCTAGTCGCATCTCATCCCTTTGAAGGCGCCTCTAAGCTGCTCCAAGGCGCCTCCAACGCCTGGTCCAAGGCGCCTCCAGCTTTCTCCGAGGCACCTCCAACTCTTCTGGACAGCTGGCTTCGGCTAGCACCCGAGGCGCCTCCAAGCCCCATGGAGGCGCCTCGGACACTGTTCATCCGAGGTTAAAGATGCTCCTCTGTTCCTGCAAATTGTGTTAGTCCCAAACACAAACCCTGCAAAACAAAGTTAGCACATGGATAATATTATAGATAAACTTAACAGTCGTCGGACTGTCTGGGTCTGACTTCGGATTTCCAACCGGAAACCCTAGGTCGACCCAACGCCTACTGTTCCCTCTACGGGGAACGCGTCCTCACCTATTCCACTCAGGAGATTTACCTGTTGCCAGTGCAATCCTCCAGACCGACTGGACTTTTGCTCAGCGTTCGGAGCTTCTGGACTTTCTGCTAGACTCCGCTTCCCAGCTGGTCCAGTCTTTCACCTGGTTCGCGACACCAGGACTTTCCACCTAGGGTTACCCCCCTAGGATTTTTTGCCTGAAGCTTTCGATCCGCCAAGACTTTCTGCATAGGGTTACCGCCCCTTATGACCTAGGGTCACCATCCCCTTGGGTTTTCACCTGTCTAACCGCAGCTAGGACTTTCCTGAAACACTCAATCAAGTGCATTAGATCACAAAAAACTTAACTTTGAATTCCTTTACCATTATCAAAACAACGGTCGATCGTCCGGTGCTTCCCGCACCAACACATACATCATGAAGAAGCATAAACAAGCATGGTTAGATTTAAAAACTTTGCTCTAAGTCTTATATTCAATCTTGGCCGAAACCTAAGGAGTAGGATTCTAGGTTTTTAACACAATGTGAAGCATGAAACTTACACTAACCATATATCAAAGATCATACATCATGAGAAAGCATATACAAGCATAGTTAGGTTTCAAAACATTTCCCTAAGCCATATATTCAATCTTGGCTGAAACCTAAGGAGAAGGGTTCTAGGTTTTTAACACAACATGAAGCATGAAACTTACACTAACCATATATCACAGATCATACATCATGAGAAAGCATATACAAGCATAGTTAGGTTTCAAAACATTTCCCTAAGCCATATATTCATTCTTGGCCGAAACCTAAAGGTAAGGTTCTAAACTTTTTAATACAACATGTAGCATGAAAACTTAACAACCATAAGCGATTACAAATCCTTATCTTGGCCGAAACTTGCAAGGCAATTCCCTTGGTTTTTCAAACCACCTATAAACATAAAGCATACGAGGGCTACTTGTACTGCAGGTGAGGGAATACTTACATCCTTTCGCTAAAGAACAATACCCTTGTTGAGAAGTTTGCCTAGGAAGAAGATCCCCTTTAGCTTGGTTTCGGAAAATGAAGGAAATGGTTGGGAATTTCGGTGGAAGAAGAGAGGAGGAAATAGAGAGAAGACAAAATGAAAATTTTCCTTCCTCCCTCTTATTTATGCCAAAATGAAGGAAGAATACAAAGCCATCTTCTCATTGGGAAGGAAGAAGAGAACTCAAACTTCTCCTTCTAAGTCTCCTTCTAAGCAAAGGGGCCTTCACCTTAACTACAATCTCCCTTCTTTCCTAACAACACACCCCTGCTGGGGCTACTGGTTGTTACCTAAAACCACTTGCTAAGAGGTCCAAGGTTCAAACCTTGGTCATGCCTCTTTTTGGTTCTATTTTTCTTTTATTTTGAGAAAATCCACATAAGGCCTATTCTAATCATGCAACAAATCATATGAAATCATTAGGGATCCTATGGGTGTTACATTTGCGGCCCGAAAATCCCAACAATCTACAATATAAATTAATTGAACAACTACACTTAGCAAATAAATGTAGACATTTGACCGATGTGATTCTTTTATTTCAAAAATAAATGTTTACAAAAGCTAGGCTTTTAGTATACACTATAACAATTCAGACTCCTGTGATCCATATAAACTTATAGGACTTGAAATGAGTCTAATCAAAGTTCTCTAGGTCTATTAATGAGTTTTGATCGAAACTCATTGATTGACCTAGGGGCCTTGGATTTCTGAAATTTTAATATGAGATGGAAGAGGTGAGTGTATAGAATGTATATATGTCATCCAACCATGGTTCGGATACTCACACAAGAATCTATGGTTGCATGCCAAGTGGCACGAACATTGGTGTTGATCTTGCAAAACTAGCACCAACGTGGTGATGGTCTTGCGAAAGTAGAACCATATTGGTGCTGTTCTTACAAATGCAACACCAATGTGTCCTTAGCTTCCCATCACCATGTTTGGTGCTAGTTTCTAAAGATCAATACCAACATGGTTCTGATCTTCTCAAACCAGCACCATAATATACAAAAAAGATTCAAACATTTGTACCAATGTTGGGAAGGCCTAAAAATAGTAAATGAGGGTATATTTGAGCTCCTGTGAGCTATGTGAACCCATAGGACTTAAAATGGGTCTGATTAGGGTCTTATAGATCCATCAATGGGCTTTAACCAAATCTCATTAATTGACCTAGGGACCTTGGATTTCTAAAATTTTAGTATGAGATGGAAGGGGGTGAGTGTATAGAATGTATATATTCCCTCCAACCATGGTTTTGAGATTCACATAAGAATCTATGGTCACATGTCACGTGGCATAAACATTGGTCATGATCTTGCAAAACTAGCACCAATATGGTGCTGGTCTTGCAAAAATAGAACCATATGTTGGTCCCCTGGAGGTCGGCTATGGGGGGGGGGGGGTAAATAGCACTAAAAATAAATGAATTCCCTTTCTCAATTTATTAGACTAAGTTAGACAAACACTTGTATAATAACAGAAAATAAATTCATAAAATAAAGACAGAGGCAAGAAAGATTTATTTGGTTTGCAATCAGAGGATTGCTAATCCTGTTGGTTGCTACTCGGAATACCGTTCTAATTCCCCTGTACAAAAATTTGTACAAGTATAGAACTATCCTAGCTACCCATGTGCTCTACTGAAGTTAAATTTGGATTACAAATGATGCTTAACATTATTAATCCAAATTATCCTTCAGAAGTTAAACTTTGATTGGAAACGATACTTAACATTTTTACTCCAAGTTAACCGATGTGTTCTTCATAAGTTAAACCATATTACAGAAATTAATTAAAATATCTATTTCAAAGATCGGCTTCCAGGTTAAACATGGTGAGACACTAGGTCTTCTTAGGTATAGGATCATCCACCACTTCCTAGACAAAGGCTTTCAAAGAAATCGGATATTTAACTTCTTATAGTAAACTATGTTTAACTATAGAGACCTCAATAGAAGCACAATATCAAAACATGAAATCGAAAAATAAAATCGATAACAAAACAATAACCTAAAATCGATAGCCTCTTGTGATTGGTTTTTCAAGATCTATACAAAGAAGATGAACTAGTTATGATGCGGAAACAAATAACTAGTTATACCTTTCTTAGTAGCTTATAGACCTCTTGATCTTCTATTGTATTCCTTTCCTTCTCTTGGATGTCGTGTGTGTGACGATCTACCAAAATGAAATCCACCCAAGCCTCTTCCTTTGCTTCCAAGTTTCGGCCACCAACTAACCTCCAAGGGATGCTAGACAAGAGAGCTTCATTCTCTTCTTCTTCTCCTTCAAGCAACCGGCCACCAAGAGAAAACCAAGCTTGATGCCGCTGACCTCCAAGAAAGAAAACAAAAGGAGAAGAGAGAAGGAAGAGGCCCGACCACCAAGGGAAAGGGAAGAGAGGATTTCGGCCACAATAGAGAGGATGCAAGGCTTAGGTCGTTCTCTATGAGGCACCCTCTCCCTCTCTTTTATAATCCTTGGCGAATCCAAAAAAGGAAAGTTTTAAAACAAAAAATTAAAACTTCCTTTTATTCCTTTACATGGTCGGCCACCTACTTGTGCATCAAATAAGCAAAGATTTTAAACAAAAAATTAAAATCTCTCTTTTAAAATCCCTTTTGTGGTTAGCTATTAAAGGCATGTTTTATAAAATAAAATCTTCTCTTTTAATTCCTTTTGTGGATGTCTTTAAAAGAAAAGATTTAAAATAAAACTCCTTTTATATCATGGTTACACAAAGGAAAGTTTAAAATTAAAATATTTCGTTTAAACATTATAGTTAACTACAAATAAGGAAAGATTTCAAATCTCTCTTTTAATTTTTTATAGAAAGCTATAAAAGGAAAGATTTTAAAATTTTAAACTCTCTTTTAAAACGATGTGGAAAGCATCATAAAAGGAAAGTTTTTAACAAAATAAAAACTCCCTTTTATTTCCTTTTGTGACCGATCTAAAAAAAAGTTTTATAATTAAAACCATCCTTTTAAATCCTTTTAATGGATCTCTATAAAAGGAAAGATTTTACAAAAAATAAAACTTCATTTTCTATTCTTATGTGGTCGGCCATATCTTGGACACCAAGATATGCTTGGGTCGGCCACCTCTTGGCTCCACATAATGCTTGGCCGACCCTAGCTTGAGCTCCAAGCTTGGCTTGGCCAACCCTTTGCTTGGGCTCCAAGCAAGGATGTAGCCGACCCTTAAGCTTGGTTAAGAAGCTGGGCTTTGGGTAGATATAAGGCTTTATTAATAAAAGGCTACAACAGGGACCGAGAGGAGGAATTGGTTTTGGTCTCCCAATGAGCTTGAGCTTCCCGTGTTCAACCCGAACACCCAACTCAAGTTCATCAATAATAACTCATACCACTAAAGAGTTATTATTGCTCTACCGCACCAATCCCATATTACAATATGGGCTCCTTCTTATCATGAGTGTGTTAGTCTCCCTGTGTTTAAGATATCGAATGCCCACTAATTAAATTAGCTACTGACAACTCAATTAATATTTAGCTCCAAGAGTAGTACTACTCAACCTTATTGTTATGTCGGACTAAGTCAACCTACAGGGTTTACATGACAATCCTTATGAGCTCTTCAAGGGGACATCACCAACCTAGATCACTAGGACACAGTTTCATCATATAATCAACAACACACCATATAAATAATATCATTTCCCAACTTATCGGGCCTATTGATTTAACGAACTAAATCTCACCCTTTGATAAATTAAAGCAATGAATATTAAATATATGTTCTTGTTATTATATCATGATTAAGAGTACGTACTTCTATAATAACAGAGGTCCTGTTCTTTTTTACAACTAGTATACAAAGAACATACTCAAATGGTCCTGCTCAATACACTCAGAGTGTACTAGTATAATTTTATAGTCAAGATAAACTAATGCCAAATTACAGTACAACCATTCCAATGGTTTGTCCCATTCCATCTTGGTTGTGAGAAACTATTTATAATTTATAAGGAACTGATAACATGATCTTCTGTGTGTCACCTCACACCATGTTATCTATAATATAAATTAAATGGACAACTGTATTTAACTAAATGCAGACTTGACCAATGTGATTCTCATTTTAAAATAAATATTTTATACCAAAAGTTAGGCTTTTAGTATACATCCCAATAATCCCCCACTTATACTAAAAGACTATGTTGTCATATATGCTGCCATACATCTGATTCTCATCCCCTCAACATACCGATCAAAAGCTTTCGCCGGAAGGGCCTTAGTGAAAGGATCTGCCAGATTATCTGCTGATGTAATCTTGGCGACAATAAATTCTCCTTGCTTTACGATGTCTCGTATCAGGTGGTACTTGCGCTCAATGTGTTTTCTCGACTTATGGGCTCATGGTTCCTTCGAGTTTGCTACAGCACCGTTATTATCATGATAAATTATGATAATTTTGGGCAATCAAAGAATCACATCTAAGTCCATCAAGAAGTTTCTGAGCCATACAGCTTCTTTGGCTGTCTCAGAGGCTGCCACATACTCAGATTCTATGGTGGAGTCCGAAATGCATTTCTGCTTAGCACTCCTCCATGTTATGGCTTCACCTCCCAAAGTAAACACATACCCCGAGGTAGACTTACTATTGTCCCTATCTGATTGGAAGTCAGAATCCGTGTAACCCACA
Organism: Zingiber officinale; assembly: GCF_018446385.1. Taxonomy (NCBI): domain Eukaryota; kingdom Viridiplantae; phylum Streptophyta; class Magnoliopsida; order Zingiberales; family Zingiberaceae; genus Zingiber; species Zingiber officinale. Next base: position 68,155,407 of record NC_055988.1, on the reverse strand, counting down.
GGGAGCAAATCATCTGCGTTGTAAACTAGCATAAAATCTCTGGTCCTTCTCAGGTACTTTAATATATGCTTTACGGCAGTCCAGTGTCCCGGTCCTGGGTGACTTTGATATCTTCTAATCATGCCCACGGCAAAACAGATATCCAGTCTCGTACATAGCATTGCATACATTAGCCTTCCTACAGCCGAAGCATAAGGAATCGCCTTTCATCTCCTCTATCTCCTTTGATATCTGAGGAGATATCTCTTTAGATAAGGGTACTCCATGCTGAAAAGGTAGAAAACCTTTCTTGGAGTTTTGCATGCTTAAACGAGCTAGGATAGTATCGATATATGAAGCTTGGGATAAACACAACATTCTTTTCTTGCGATCCCTTATTACTTTGATCCCAAGAATATGTCCGTATTCTCCCAAGTCTTTCATATTAAATTGCTTGGACAACCATACCCTTACTTCTGACAACACTTTGACATTGTTGCCAATTAACAAAATGTCATCTATATATAGTACAAGAAATACCACCATGTTTCCGTCACACTTCTTATATTCACAAGACTCATCCGGACACTGAATAAATCCATAAGACTGGATTACTTCATTAAACCAGATGTTCCAAGATCTTGAAGCTTGCTTCAGTCCATAAATAGACCGATTGAACTTACATACAAGATGCTCTTTACCCTTTGCAATAAACCCCTCTGGTTGCTTCATATGGATGTTTTCTTCAAGACTTCCATTAAGGAAAGTCGTCTTGACATCCATTTGCCAAACCTCATAATTCATATGAGCAGCAATGGATAAAAGTATCTGGAGAGACTTAAGCATAGCTATCGACGAAAAGGTTTACTTATAATCGATTCCTTTTTCTGAGTATACCCCTTCGCAACAAGCCTTGCTTTGAAGGTTTCCACCTTCCCATCTGTCCCTTTTATTCTTTTATAGACCCATTTACATCCAATAGCTTTTACACCATTTAGTGGTTCTACTAGCTCCCATACTTTGTTAGAATACATAGATTCTATTTCTGAATTCATTGCTTTTTGCCAAGATGCTGCATCTTTATCTTGGAGTTCTTCGTCATATGTTCGGGGATTAGGTTCATGTTTACTTGGGATCATGTCCGAAGACTCTTCCAAAAACATGAATCTTTCAGGTTGCTTAACAACCCTCCCACTACGACTAGACACTATTTGTATTTGTGCATCATTTGTGATACGTGTTGCAGTTTCTTGTGATATTTCATCTTGCACTATTGGTACTAAAGTACACATGACCTCTTTCATTGCTTCTAGAACAATTTCACTCTTGGGCTAGTGGTTCATTACATAGTCCTCTTCTAAAAATCGAGCATTGGTGCTAACAATGACCTTCTGATCTTTAGGACTATAAAATAAACCTTCTTTCGTTCCTTTTGGATATCTGATAAACAAACGAACTTCTGTACATGATTCTAAGTTATCAGTGTCTCCCTTCACATGTGCTGGACTTCCCCAAATCTGAACATGTCTTAGACTAGGCTTACGCCCATTCCACAGTTCTGTGGGAATAGATGATACTGATTTAGAAGGTACTAAGTTTAGAATGTACGCTGTCATTTCCATAGCATATCCCCAAAATGAATTTGGTAATTCAGAATAACTCATCATCGATCTAACCATTTTCATAAGAGTCCAATTCCTTCATTCTGCCACACCATTCTGTTGGGGTGTACCAGGTGCAGACAATTGGGATTGAATCCCAACCTCTGATAAGTAATTCCTAAACTCTGCTGAGAGGTACTTGCCACCACGATCAGACCGTAGTGTCTTGATACTTTTACCATGACATTTCTCCACATCAGCCTTGTACTCTTTGAACTTATCAAAGCACTCAGACTTACGGCGCATCAAGTAAGTGTACCCATATCTCGAATAGTCATATATAAAAGAGACAAAATATTCGAATCCACCTCTCACCTGGATAGTCATAGGTCCATACAAATTAGAATGAACCAGTTCCAACACATCTTTGGCTCTATACCCCTTAGCCTTAAAAGATCTCTTGGTCATTTTTCCTTCCAAGCAAGACTTGCAGGTTGGAAAGTATTCCAACACCAATGAACCCAAAAGTCCATTGGCTATTAACCTTTGAATTCTAGCCTTAGATGTCAAAGATATGTTTGGTTCATTTCCGAAGGTTCCTTTCTCTTATTAGAATTAGAGGATGTGTTATTAATTTCTATTTGTTGATTTGTGGGAGTTATTGGATTTAGAGTATACAAATTGTCAACTAATGTACCAGAATAAATAATCTCCCTATTTTTCTTAACAACCACTTTATCATCAAAAGAAATAGAATATCCATCCATAAACAATTTAGAAACTAAAATCAAATTCTTTCTAAAACTTGGTACATAAAGGCAATTTCTCAAAATCAATGTTATTCCTAAAGAATAAATAAACATCTCTCACTACAACAGCCGCCACTCTCGTAGCATTGCCCATGCTTACGGTGATTTCCCCTTCATGTAGTCATCGGGTTTCCTGGAACCCCTGCAATGAATTGCAGACATGATCAGTGGCTCTCGTATCTACACACCAGGTACCGGTAGAAAACACTACTAAACATGTTTCAACAACTAATGAATAAGATACACCTTTATTGTGCTCAATTTTGCGAGGGCAATCTACCTTTTGTTTCCAATCAATATAATTGGGACTAGTAAGTTTGTTTTCTTCTAATATAATAGCTAGGGGATTGAAAGCCATTTGACATCCTAAGAATTACAAAATATTTGGGCAAGACCTTAAAATAATATTGATTCCTCAATATCATTTAAATTCACCAACTCCTCAAAACACCGTGAATTTTGTATGTCATGATAGTGTGGACGTATACAAATTCAAATATTTGTAAGAGGAGGTTTTACTCATTAATTTTATTATCTTGTCAACCTAACTTTATGGCAAATAAAATTAATAGTTGATCTATCTTTGATCAAATATTTGGTCAAAATCGTAAAATTTAAAATAATATTGATTCCTTAAACAATATCATTTAAATTCACCAACACCTCAAACACCGTGAATTTTGTATGCCACGATAGTGTGGACGTATACAAATTTAAACATTTGTAAGAGGAGGGATTTACCCATTAATTATCTTGTCAACCTAACTTTATTACCTCAAACACCGTGAATTTTGTATGACACGATAGTGTGGACGTATACAAATTCAATCATTTATAAGAGGAGGTTTTACCCATTAATTTTATTTTGTCAACCTAACTTTTTGACAAATAAAATTACCTCAAACACAATAAATTTTGTATGCCATGATAGTGTGGACGTATACAAATTCAATCATTTGTAAGAGGAGGTTTTACCCATTAATTTTATTTTGTCAACCTAACTTTATGACAAATAAAATTACCTCAAACACAATGAATTTTGTATGCCACGATAATGTGGGCGTATACAAATTCAATCATTTGTAAGAGGGGGTTTTATCTAGCTTTATGACAAATTAATAGTTGGTTTTTCTTCAGTCACACAAATAATAGCAGTGACTCCGATGGGGAGGATACTATTAAATGCGCCTAAGTGTATACCATTACTTGATACTTAGTCCATTAAATAGGATTGCACCCCTTCAGATGGAGAAGATCACACGCTCCTAAATAATTTCTTATAATCATCCATAAAGGAAGTTTGATCTAGTTATCCGCAAACAAACTCATCTGATGTGGAGGAAGGCACTCAGAGCCAACGCGCAAGTTTGTTTGCATCACTTACAAACCAGTAATGGAGACCGTGGAATTTAATTAATTCCTCTCCCACTTAGTTATATAGAAACGAGGAATTTTAACATGCACACAAGTACACAAACACAGGACATCACAGCATAAAAGGCAATAAATATGAAAACTAAGTTTTCAACTATTATGGCCTCATACATAGCTGTCCTCCGTGTGCCACCAGCCCTAGCAGTCGTCAAACCTAGCCGCCAGCCCTAGGGTTCATATCATCACGTCCATCAAGCTTCCTTTTCCACTGCACCTCTGGGCCTCAAATAGCAACACGCTTCGCAAGGATACGATCCGCGACAAAAATAAAATTTTACATATATCGATCATATATTCCACAAAGGAATGTACATAAAGTCTAGATTGAACAAAATGTAAAATCCTAAATCTAATAAAGCTCCTGCTGTATTTAATAAATACAATCATGCACACACATAAAATGCCCTCGACATGTCCAAGGTTCCAATCACACATAATCACAATAGGCCATAATAGTTGGAGCCTGCAATCACAAAGTTAATCTATTTGCACATCCTACTATTTTCATGCCTAAAATATGTATCGCATGTACATAATTAAACTAAAAACCAAACACACAGAGGCATAAACCTAGCTCTGATACCAATTGTTGGTTGCTACTCGGAATACCGTTCTAGTTCCCCTGTACAAAAATTTGTACAAGTATAGAACTATCCTAGCTATCCATGTGCTCTACTAAAGTTAAATTTGGATTGCAAATGATGATTAACATTATTAATCCAAATTGTCCTTTAGAAGTTCAACTTGGATTGGAAACGATACTTAATATTTTTACTTTAAGTTTAACCGATGTGTTCTTCATAAGTTAAACCATATTACTGAAGTTAATTAAAATATTTATATCAAAGATCGGCTTCTAGGTTAAACATGGCTAGGCACTAGGCCTTCTTGGGTATGGGATCATCCACCACTTCCTAGACAAAACCTTTCAAAGAAATCGGATATTTAACTTCTTACAGTAAACTAGGTTTAACTACAAAGACCTCAATAGAAGCACAATATCGAAACATGAAATCGAAAAATAAAATCGATAACAAAACGATAACCTAAAATTGATAGCCTCTTCTGATTGGTTTTTCAGGATCTATACAAAGAAGATGAACTAGTTATGATGCGGAAACAAATAACAAGTTATACCTTTCTTAGTAGCTTATAGACTTCTTGATCTTCTGTTGTATTCCTCTCCTTCTCATGGACGTCGTGTGGGCGATGATCTACCAAGATGAAATCCACCCAAGCCTCTTCCTTTGCTTCCAAGTTTCGGCCACCAACTAACCTCTAAGGGATGCTAGATGTTAACCTCCGCAAGTGTACAAAAATGTCGTAAGTAATAATAAAAGATATCGTATACACAGGGACTGGAATAAACACTAAAGATGTCTCAACACGAGTTAGCTAAACAACTAATCAATGGGTTGACAAGTGTACAGTAAAGCTATGAAAAGTAAGATAGAAAATGAAAGAATAAGAAACAAGAATAAGGGTGACAATAAAGGGAATGTTCTAGGAGTTTTGGTTTCTTTGTAAGGATTGTTCCATGTAAATGATCTACCAAATCATATTCCTCAATTGTCCATCATTTGTAGAAGGTTTCCAGTTCTCTCTTGCAATAGGCAACCGACCTAGGATTGAAATCTATACCTAAATGTGATCAATTAGGAATGAATCTATGTTGTCCTTACACGGGCTTGCCTGTCACGTGCGTCCCTCGGATAATCAACATAGAGTTCATCTCTCCTCAACCGCATCAAGATATAATGTACAAACACATACAATCTATCCTACCCCATTGAATAACCCTATTTCTCCCTCAAGATCATCCCTCAAACGTCCTTACATGAGCATGTTCCTATCACGAACGTCCCTCGGAAAATCGAATGAGGTACGATCTCTACAAGATCCACAAGATATCTAAATATTCAATCAAGCATGATAATTAGGTCCAAACACAACAATCCACACAAGATCAAATAGATACAAAACAGGGCAAAATCATAGAAATAGGAAATTGGCAAATCCACAGGAGTTTTACATCAAATCATCCTTACAAATACTCCCTCCATCCTAGAACAAGAAATCTACAACATAAAACAAGGAAAGAAACCCGAAGAAAAGAAGATTACAAGCATTCTTAATCCCCTCAAATCCAAGAAAAGAGAGAAAGAAAACTTATCTACAAAGAAGAACATCTTCGGATCCAATCCTTGCCTTCCCAGAGTCGAATCGGTGAAGATCCGCCCTTAGATTGCCGGAAATCCCTCCAAGAATGGTAAGGAACACCCCAAATCTTGTTTCCCCCCAAAAGCGGAAAGATTCCCTCTCAAATCATGAAGGAGGCTTTATATAGAGGTAAGGTTTGGGCGCAATACGGCCCCGAGGCACGGTCGTGTGAGGTTCACACGGCCAAAACCTTTCCCTTCTCTGCCAATCTTACACGGCCATGTGTGGTACATGACCGTGACATGCATCTTCCATGACCCCCCTTGCATGGCCGTGTAGATCTACACAGCCTGGACTGCTTCTGCTTTGGAAACCTATCACGGTCGTGTGGTATACACGGCCAAAGCCCTCTTGCTCACTAGAAACCCTACACAACCGTGTGGTGTACACGGCCAGGGCTTCCCTGGTCTCTTGAAAACTTACATGGTCATGTGATGTACACGACCTGGCTCCATTTGGCTTCAAATCATGGCACGACCATGTGACGTTCACACGGCCAAGCCATCTTCCTTTCCTACTGTAGCTACACGGCCAAGATCTCCACACGGCCTGGGCAACTCCCCATGGCTGGGCCGTGTGAGGTTCAAGAATGATGCATTCCTCCTTTACTTCGCTTCTAGATTTGACCTTTGAACATAAAACCTTCACCAAATTTGACTCCTATGTACAGAAAATACACAAAAGCATATCTCCGAACAAAAAGAGTAAATATGTTAAAAGGAAAGCTGGAAGTATGAAAATACGTAGACAAAGCATGTGCAAAGTATGTGAATGTGTGTCAAAACATGCTAAACAAAGGTATATAATCTACGCACATCACACCCCCAGACTTAAACCTTTGCTTGTCCTCAAGCAAAATGCTGCAATCTAGATTCATATGTTTTACAATGCTCTCATATCCCTAATGCATTCTCCTAACTCTATCAAAAAGTTTCATTAACAAGCATGATCATGGGAACAAGCTAAGTATGGCTCAAGCATAAGTCTCTTATGCACAGTGCAAAGTTACTTAAAACTCATCAAATTTCAATCTATGTCCTAGTCAAGTCATCATCAAGTTTGAATTCCTAATGTTTCCTGTGATAGACAAGTAACCAGTGATAGACACTTACTTGCCACACACTTGGTTCATATTTCTAAATCAACCTAAGGTCTCAAAGGCGTGCTCAATCTCAAGAGAAGCTAAGCAGTCATTTCCCCAGTAACCTATTGTTAGTTAGAGCCCTAGAGCCAATCATTTGATGATTGTATTATGGACTTGTTGTATCATATTCTTATATAAATAAAGGCATTTGTTTTGGTTATTATACTTACTTGTATTGGTGCCAAATAAACTGAGTAAAATAGCATCCTTGAGTAGAAGATTCTTACCTATATCAATCGGTTAGTTGAACCGATAGTGAGATGATATAGGGAACACTACTCTTAATCATTCCTAGTCGAGTATTAACATTCAGGGGCAATGTTAATGCAATAAGACTAGCATGTAAGTCAACTCAATGACTTGATCTCACAAGTCATGGATATAGAGATATCAAGTTGACACATGGGTATGCATTGGAGAATGTATACTGAATGACCCGCCATGAGAAAGTATCATGGATTGTTATATGAGTGTCATATACTTTCTCATGTGACTATTAGTATGACTACTAGTCCTTAGACCTGAAGTCACCATGGTTCCCTACATAAGGAGTTATGTACTTTGGTTTCATCAAACGTTACCCGTAACTGGGTGGACTATAAAGGCGATTACTGGGTATTTAACGAATTATGCAGAGGGATGTGAGTGATGTAGATGGGATCTATCCCTCCTATATGACGAGAGAGACATCGATATTCTTGATAGAGTGAGACCACGAAGTGCATGGCAATGCCCAAATGAGTCAATATGAAATATTGAGCTCATTTGATTTAGTGGGTCTACTTGGAGTTCAAGATTTAGACTTGTCAGAGGATGACACGGTCTATGCCTCACATTGATCAATCTAGATGTCTAGGAAAGAAGGACACTTGTCATATATTGTGAGGAGTCACAATTAGTAGTCAAAAGGTGATGTTGGATCTCAACATTCTTGTAACTTGGGTAGTAATGATGTGTTGCTAGATACCGCTCATTACTTATGCTCCTAAATGGGTTTAAGGGCATTGCCAACGTTACAAGAACCTATAGGGTCACACACTAAGGATAATGTTAGTCAGAGCCCTAGAGCCAATCATTTGATGATTGTATTATGGACTTGTTGTATCATATTCTTATATAAATAAAGGCATTTGTTTTGATTATTATACTTACTTGTATTGGTGTCAAATAAACTGAGTATTATAGCATCCTTGAGTAGAAGGTTCTTACCTATATCAATCGGTTAGTTGAACCGATAGTGAGATGATATATGGAACACCACTCTTAATCATTCATAGTCGAGTATTAACATTCAAGGACAATCACTACATCAAAAACCCTCATAGACATCAGTGGAACAACAACGGTTTTAAGCAAAAACTGATGTCTTTGAGTATTTTACACCGGTTTTTTCAAAAACCGGTGTCTATGAGTGCAGATTTTTGCTCATAGACATCGGTTTTTTAGGCGATGTCTATGAGCGCCTTTTTTTCGTTAATAGACATCGATTTTAACTGTGGTTTTTAAAATCCGATGTTAATGAACCAAAATAAAATATTTTAATATTCCCACAGCCAAAATTTGCAACACTGTGAAGTTCCCTCCAAACCTAAATCTATATCGCGCCCCTTCCTCACGCGACCATCTCTCTCGTCTAAACCTAAACCTAAACCTTCGACCATCTCTCTCAATCTCATCTGCCTCTTCTCCTTCCTAGATCGACGCCCTTGCTTCTCCGTCCACGTTGTGAAACCTCGGCCACGTTGCTCGCAGTCTCGCTTGTTTTTTTTGTTGGTCCAGTCCGCGGAAGAAGAAAAAAAAAGTCGCGTTGCATAAAAAAAAGCACCGCCCGCGAGCGAGCTCCTCTCCGTGAGCCCTAGCCACCTTCCTCTCCGCGAGCGAGCTCCTCTCCGCGAGCCACCGCCCTCTCCACGAGCGAGCTCCTCTTTGCGACCAGCCACCTTCCTCGCCGCGAGCCACCGCACCTTCCTCGCCGCGAGCATCCGCGAGCTGGAGCTCTCCGCGAACCCTATTCCTCTCCGCAAGCCACCTTCCTCTCCGCGAGCAGTCTCCTCACCACAAGCTCAAGCAGCAGCGGCCAGACACCTTCCTCGCCGCGAGCCATGACCCTCTTCGCGAGCCCTAGCAGAAGCGCTGCGGTCCAAATCCTGGTTGGGAAAAAATAGTACCACCATTACCATCCAGCAGCAAGCCATCCTGGTCCTGCGTTGAATCTTCATCGTCACTCTGGTAATTTCCCCTCTTTTCTTTATTTGATTCTTGCCTAATTGTCTTCTGTTTCCTTAGGGAATCACTAATGGTTTGGTTTTGTTTGGATTCATGTGCTGGAACAAAGTTATTTGGTTGATTATTTTATTTTTATTTTTTTGGCAAGAAACAAAATGGCCAAATTAATCTGGGTAGATTTCTGGTTTGGCTGGTTCTTCGTGTTTGTGCCTCATATGGAATCAAAAAAATTGTTTCTTTTTAAACCCATGGATTAATTCTCTTTCATCCGTGGATAATTCTAAAGGGCGTGAACTTTCTTGCTGAATTGGTCTTGTAATCCTTCAGTTGAAGCTCGTTTAATCTATTAGCATTATGGCTTCCTATACTTAGTCACACTTCCTTTTTTTAAATTTTTAATCCAAAGATTAGGGGGTTTTTATTGTTGTTTTTAGTACCTTCCTAGAAATGTGTTATGGACGACTATAAAGAAGTAATTAGTTCTAATTCATAAAGAGATAATGCTGATTTCTTGCTTGTAATCTGTATTTTACTTATTTGCCTGTGCATTCAATCTAGTTATAGCATCTTTGAAATGAAGAGTATTGAAACTTGTTTGATCCCACTTCTATCCAGTTTTTCTTGAAGGAACTCTCATTAAGTCTTCTTCGTAAGTTGTATAGTAAACCATGAAGAGTGTTTGTTACTCAGTTATGTGATTACACAAACTATGGAAGTGTTCAAGAGATTTGTTATATTAATTTAGTTTGATTTATTTGCATATTGTGCAACTACTAACTCACCATTGAAAGAAGCTAACTTTATCCAGAGGATTGGAAGTGCAAGTATATCCATGGTTAACAAAAATATATTAGTGTATGCATAGATGTTATGTGACTGATAACTGGATTGAACCTTACTGATATGAGGTTAATCTATGATGTGAACCTTACTGATACATGGTAAAAAGTCAAACTCTTTGACTACCTCCTTAATGTCTCCTATTACTGATCTTTCAAGCCCCGTTGTGTCCATTACTATTACTATGAAGAAATTGAAAGGAAAGAACTACGCTTTGCGTGCTGCAATAGTTTGAGTTTGGTTTGTGGTTCATGATGTAATCGGCGATCTCTTCCAATTAAGATAAGACATTGGGATAGTTACTCACATTGGTTGACTTTAGATTTTTGAGTTGACTGTAGTATTTTATAAATCACTTCAATTGTCAAGGTCATTTAGAATAGTTCTGACAAGGTCTTCACTATTATGTGCCTTCATATTGTTTGCTCTGAGTTAAAGCTAGTGAATGCTCAGATTTTGGGAGCCCCTTCCATTCTACTCCCGTCAGATGTGTAGATGCGGAGGATGTTGGCATTTACCATAGTGGCACAAGTTGGTGTTGTCCTAGATCAAATAATTCGGGGGAACTATTGACTAACACCATCAAACATATTTAAATTGATTATAATTGAATTATAATATGCTTCATTTCTGTGTTACTAGTATGTTCCAATTTACCTCTAGAAGTTTGTGAACTTTGTTTGATTATTTATTGTCTGCTATCTATATATTGTATTGCCATTTCTTTTTGGAGAAGTGTGCTTCAATTTTTTTCCCCCTGATGAAATCATCATTGTATTTGTACCTCCCTATATGCATTCCTGAACAAATGGTTTAGAATTTAAGCTTGTGCTATCTGTAAATATTCAGTTTTTTGCTGCTAAATTGTGTTCGAAGTTAACACTTTTATCATGTGTATTTCTATACACAGGAAAAACATAATCAGGAATTTCACTGGTAGCTAAGATCTGTTATTTTGGACAATGAGGTTAGTACTAGTAATGCATGATATTTACCTTTTCTTTTGTCTTGGCCTTGCTAGATGTTGTCTGTTTAAACAAAATTTCAAAAAATTATTTTCGTAAATTAGTTGACGCTATTACAACTGGCCTGAAAATTCACAAATTCCATAGTTCAGGACCTTTTAGCTTTTCTTTTATTTGTACAGAGGATGCTTGTCTGTTTTAGAAGGAATTTGACTAAGTGATCATTCATAGAAAAATTGATTTTACATATGACTAGATTCAGAATTTAGAAATTGTGAAGATTTTTTTTTTAAAAAAAATGGTTAGGTGTCACTTTTTTTTTTTCCTGAAACTGACTTATGTATTTCTCCATGTTGGATAATATAAACCTTAAGAGTTGCATATTATGTATATCTTTTAGTAGGCCTCAAGTGAGATGGAATGAAGACAACTTGTATGAAATTGAAGCCAATAAACCAGTGAGGCAGAAAATAACTGAACCTAAAACACCTTATCATCCTATGGTTGAGGATGATGGTAAGTCCGCAAATGTTGATTTATTCAAACAACTTTCACTTTGATCTAATATCTATTTAACAAGTTAAAGAGGGAATAAATAACTTTCAGATGCTTAAAATTCATTCATTGGTAATGCAGGTTGTTTATCGCCAAGAAGAGCTTCGCAGGTCCAAATCATCCTCATCTTCTACTGCTTGCTGATTTTTTCCCCCTTTGATGAAGTGTCTTCTTTCTAATTAGAAAAGCTTGGACCAGTTGAAGTTTCTGTGTAGGTACGGATGTGGGCACATTGATTTAATCCTGCGATTAGGTTCAGAATAGATAATTAACATAACATTTCTTCCACTGATACTGTCTTTATCTGATTATTTTGTGTTGCTAACAATGTGGTGCAGCCGTGGAACTATCTATGCTAGTATTGTCTTCTAAAATAGTTCGTGTATTGCCGTTAATGTTGTTCTAAGGAAAGAATTTATCTCATAATTCATTGTTTACTTAACATTTTGTTCCTTGCATTTCGCTAAGTTAGTTTGCTAAAACAAAAGAACACTTCGTAAGAATGTTTTCCTTATTTTCTCCTCCGTGGTAATATTTTAAGAACTATTGGCAATGCACTTATTGAGATTGTTTTCATGTCTAATTTGAATATTTTGATCTCTGAGTGTCTGGAATGAGAAGATTAAGTTCATAATGTTATGAATGGAGTGAACTATTGGCAATGACACTGCTTGAACAAGAAGCAATTTTTGTTCAGTGGAGTTGAGGAAGAGTTTTATTTTTACTGTATTCATCTATTTATTTTAGTCTTAAAGTTCTCTTGGTTAATGAAGTTAGAATGATTAGTTACCATATGAATGCATATTAATGATCTTCATTTTTGTTGAGTCTCATTAATGATCACTTCCATTCAATAACATAACTTGAAGTTTAGTTTTACTATAAGGGCGTGCTCTACTTATTTTTTTTTTTTCTGTTTTTACCCCAATTCTAGGTGAAAGATTTTCTGAGATAGTTGGAAGCCCTTATTACATGGCTCCAGAAGTTTTAAAACGGAATTAAGGACCAGAAATTGATATATGGAGTGCTGGAGTTATACTCTATATCTTACTGTGTGGAGTTCCACCATTTTGGGCTGGTAAGCTTTCTATCAATAAATCCATTTTGCACGCTTCATTATTTGTTCTACCACTTTCTACAAATAAGTTACTTATTGTCTACTGTAAGCTTTCCATGAATAAATCTTCATTTTTTCCTTGTTGAATAACTTCATTTTAATAACTTTTCCCAAGTCATCCTTTGCTTTACAACCTAACCATTCACAAGCATTGTCAAGCCTTGGCAACATATACATGGATTGGTAAGCTTTAGAAATGTTTGATGACAACTGTGCGGATACTTTATTTTTGTTTCTTAATAAAACTTCTCTTCATGCAGCAACATGATGAGTGTTGCTGCATCATTCTATAAGGCAACTTTAGCAGTTACAACAGGGATATCTACGTCCTTCAACAACTTGGCTATTATATACAAGCAACAGGTAGAGTACTATATCTGCCTTTTTCATTGCTAGTTTGAGAGTTACTACATATTGCCTCATTTATGAAAGTTTTAGATTCTATGTTATATTCATTATCTTCCACAGCAGCCTTTAAAAACTCAGTATTCTATTTTATTTGATGTATGTACACAATTGTTTTAGTTATTTGACATATGGTGGATTTATGTGTTTTTACAGTTTACAAATCTCAAGTACTCCAGAGTTGAAATTGACGAAGTGCGGTTCGAGTGGGCTGAATGCATGCTAGATTACATTTAAGTGCGGTTCTACCTTGATGTGTTAAAAGAATGTTCTACCTTGATTTTGATATCTATTAGCTAGCTTTTGATGTAAAAAGAATGTTTGGGTATTTTATGGATATTCTTGTAAGAAGATTATTTATATAATTTGTGAATATTTGTGTATTTTATGGATATTATTGAATGAAGAATATTTGTATAATTTGTGAATATTTGTGTATTTTTATTTGTTATTGTCGGCTTTTCATTGTTTCGGAAATCAAATTTGTGCTGTAAAAAATATACATATTACATCGGTTTTCCACCGCTGCAAAACCGGTGTTATTAACTAATATTACATCGGTAATTTACAGCTGCCAAAACTGGTGTTATTAACATACAATATTACATCGGTTTTACACCGTTGATGAAACGGTGTCGTTAAGTGATACTACACCGGTAAATAACCGATTCGAAGACCGGTGTCGTTAAGTGATACTACATCGGTTTTAACCCGAAGTCTAAAATGGCAGACTTTTAACATCGGCTTCATAGACATCGGTCGAAAATGAAATAGACACCGGTGGAAAACCGATGTCTATGAAGGTTTTTGTTGTAGTGAATGTTAATGCAATAAGACTAGCATGTAGGTCAACTCGATGACTTGATCTCACAAGTCATGGATATAGAGATATCAAGTTGACACAAGGGTATGCATTGGAGAATGTATACTGAATGACCCGCCATGAGAAAGTATCATGGATCGTTATATGAGTGTCATATACTTTTTCATGTGACTATTAGTATGACTACTAGTCCTTAGACCTGAAGTCACCATGGTTCCCTACATTAGGAGTTATGTACTTTGGTTTCGTCAAACGTCACCCGTAACTGGGTGGACTATAAAGGCGATTACTAGGTATGTAACGAATTATGTAGAGGGATGTGAATGATGTAGATGGGATCTATCCCTCCTTTATGAAGGGAGAGACATCGATATTCTTGATAGAGTGAGACCACGAAGTGCATGGCCATGCCCAAATGAGTCAATATGAGATATTGAGCTCATTTGATTTAGTGAGTCTACTTGGAGTTCAAGATTTAGATTGGTCAGAGGATGACACGGTCTATGCCTCACAGTGATCAATCTAGATGTCTAGGATAGAAGGACACTTGTCATATATTGTGAGGAGTCACAATTAGTAGTCACAAGGTGATGTTGGATCTCAACATTCTTGTAACTTGGGTAGTAATGATGTGTTTCTAGATACCGCTCATTACTTATGCTCCTAAATGGGTTTAAGGGCATTGCCAACGTTACAAGAACCTATAGGGTCACACACTAAGGATAATGTTAGTTAGAGCCGTAGAGCCAATCATTTGATGATTGTATTATGGACTTGTTGTATCATATTCTTATATAAATAAAGGCATTTGTTTTGGTTATTATATTTACTTGTATTGGTGCCAAATAAACTGAGTATAATAGCATCCTTGAGTAGAAGGTTCTTACCTATATCAATCGGTTAGTTGAACCGATAGTGAGATGATATAGGGAACACTACTCTTAATCATTGCTAGTCGAGTATTAACATTCAGGGACAATGTTAATGCAATAAGACTAGCATGTAAGTCAACTCAATTATTTGATCTCACAAGTCATGGATATAGAGATATCAAGTTGACACATGGGTAAGCATTGGAGAATGTATACTGAATGACCCGCCATGAGAAAGTATCATGGATTGTTATATGAGTGTCATATACTTTCACATGTGACTATTAGTATGGCTACTAGTCCTTAGACCTGAAGTCACCATGGTTCCCTACATAAGAAGTTATGTACTTTGGTTTCGTCAAACGTCACCCGTAACTGGGTGGACTATAAAGGCGATTACTGGGTATTTAACGAATTATGCAGAGGGATGTGAGTGATGTAGATGGGATCTATCCCACCTATATGACGAGAGAGACATCTATATTCTTGATAGAGTGAGACCACGAAGTGCATGGCCATGCCCAAATGAGTCAATATGAGATATTGAGCTCATTTGATTTAGTGAGTCTACTTGGAGGTCAAGATTTAGATTGGTCAGAGGATGACACTGTCTATGCCTCACATTGATCAATCTAAATGTCTAGGATAGAAGGACACTTGTCATATATTGTGAGGAGTCACAATTAGTAGTCACAAGGTGATGTTGGATCTCAACATTCTTGTAACTTGGGTAGTAATGATGTGTTGCTAGATACCACTCATTACTTATGCTCCTAAATGGGTTTAAGGGCATTGCCAACGTTACAAGAACCTATAGGGTCACACACTAAGGATAATGTTAGTTAGAGCCGTAGAGCCAATCATTTGATGATTGTATTATGAACTTGTTGTATCATATTCTTATATAAATAAAGGCATTTGTTTTGGTTATTATACTTACTTGTATTGGTGCCAAATAAACTGAGTATAATAGCGTCCTAGAGTAGAAGGTTCTTACCTATATCAATCGGTTAGTTGAACCAATAGTGAGATGATATAGGGAACACTACTCTTAATCATTCCTAGTCGAGTATTAACATTCAAGGGCAATGTTAATGCAATATGACTAGCATGTAGGTCAACTCGATGACTTGATCTCACAAGTCATGGATATAGAGATATCAAGTTGACACATGGGTATGTATTGGAGAATGTATACTGAATGACCCGCCATGAGAAAGTATCATGGATCGTTATATGAGTGGCATATACTTTCTCATGTGACTATTAGTATGACTACTAGTCCTTAGACCTGAAGTCACCATGGTTCCCTACATAAGGAGTTATGTACTTTGGTTTCGTCAAACGTCACCCGTAACTGGGTGGACTATAAAGGCGATTACTGGGTATGTAACGAATTATGTAGAGGGATGTGAGTGATGTAGATGGGATCTATCCCTCCTATATGAAGGGAGAGACATCGATATTCTTAATAGAGTGAGACCACGAAGTGCATGGTCATGCCCAAATGAGTCAATATGAGATATTGAGCTAATTTGATTTAGTGAGTCTACTTGGAGTTCAAGATTTAGATTGGTCAGAGGCTGACACGGTCTATGCCTCACATTGATCAATCTAGATGTCTAGGATATAAGGACACTTGTCATATATTGTGAGAAGTCACAATTAGTAGTCACAAGGTGATGTTGGATCTCAACATTCTTGTAACTTGGGTAGTAATGATGTGTTGTTAGGTACCTCTCATTACTTATGCTCCTAAATGGGTTTAGGGGCATTGCCAACGTTACAAGAACCTATAGGGTCACACACTAAGGACAATTAGATGGAGATTAGGTTCATATGATGAACCAAGAGGATTAGATTCATGTGATGAATTAAATTGGATTAAGAGTAATCCTAATTGGGCTAATTGAGTTGGACTCAAGTTGATTCATGTGTTCAATGAGTCTAATTTAGATTATGACTCATTTAATCAATTTTAGTAAATAAATTAGATTCATTATATTAAATTGTCTTGAATTAAATGGTTGGATTAGATCAACCATGAGAGAGATTAAGTCAAGTTTGACTTGACTTGAGAGGAAGAGAAAGAGTCAAGTTTGACTTGACTATTTGCCACCTCATTTGTGAGATGGCATTAGGAGAACTAATGATGATGTGCCACATCATCATAGTTGGCACATGTGTGTACCACCTCATGGAGGTTACAAGTCCCCTCTTTAATGGCCTCCACATTTAATGAAAAGGAGTTACACTTTTTAATGTGGCCGACCACTTTTGTCGTGAATGAAAATTTGATTTTTCATTCAAGGCTCATTCAACTCATCTTCTTCCTTGCTCTCCCTCTCCTCTCTTGGCCGAACCTTACCAAGGTGCTAGCACACCTTTGTGTTAGGTTTCTCCACCTAGTTTGTTCGTCTGGATACTTCTAGAGGGTTGTACACTTGACAACCTCGAGATCCGGCATCACTTGGAAGAGCGGGATACGCGAAGGGCTTCACATCAAGGGTAAAGATCTTCTCTTAATGTAGATCTAGATGTAAGAAACTCGTACTCGTAAATTATGTTTTTATTTTTACTTCGCACGGATCCGGTGACAGGGTTTTCAGGGTTTCTACGACGCGAAAATGCGGTTTTCGCAGCCCGAAACACCCAACAGACAATTAGATGGAGATTAGGTTTATATGATGAACCAAGAGGATCAGATTCATGTGATGAATCAAATTGGATTAAGAGTAATCCTAATTGGGCTAATTGAGTTGGACTCAAGTTGATTCATGTGTTTAATGAGTCCAATTTTGATTATGACTCATTGAATCAATTTAATTAAATGAATTAGATTCATTATATTAAATTGGCTTGAATTAAATGGTTGGATTAGATCAACCATGAGAGAGATTAAGTCAAGTTTGACTTGACTTGAGAGGAAGAGGAAGAGTCAAGTTTGACTTGACTATTTGCCACCTCATTTGTGAGTTGGCATTAGGAGGACTAATGATGATGTGCCACATCATCATAGTTGGCACATGTGTGTGCCACCTCATGGAGGTTACAAGTCCCCTCTTTAATGGCCTCCACATTTAATGAAATGGAGTTACACTCCTTAATGTGGCAGGCCATTTTTGTAGTGAATGAAAATTTGATTTTTTATTCAAGGCTCATTCAACTCATCTTCTTCCTTTCTCTCTCTTCTTGCTCTCCCTCTCCTCTCTTGGCCGAACCTTACCAAGGTGCTAGCACACCTTTGTGTTAGGTTTCTCCACCTAGTTTGTTCATGTGGATACTACTTGAGGGTTGTACACTTGACAACCTCGAGATCCGGCATCACTTGGAAGAGCGAGATACGCGAAGGGCTTCGCATCAAGGGTAAAGATCTTCTCCTAATGTAGATCTAGATGTAAGAAACTCGTACTTGTAAATTTTGTTTTTATTTTTACTTCGTACGGATCCGGTGACGGGGGTTTGGGGTTTCCGCGACGCAAAAAAGCGGTTTTCGCGGCCCAAAAAACCCAACAGTGGTATCAGAGCCACGTGCGAAGTCTTGTACAAGTTTATTTTGTATTTTTATGAAAAATAGAAGTTCTGTAATATTCTATAAATTTCCTATTTTTATAGTTTTTATGGGTATTTTTCTCATAGAAACGAAGCACAAGTGTTTCGACACTTGTAGGCTTCGACTACCGAGAAGATTTTTCTGAAACGGCAAGGTTTCGCCCCAAATATTTTTGGGACAGCAGGCTAAGGCACTGTAGGATCGCTAAGGAACACTCGCGATGGTTAGATCGCGGGTAGGGGTGCTGCCCCTGGCCCCGCAAGGGGATTCGTTCCGCGATTGCGCCCGAAAACCCGATAAACGGAACCACCGAGAATTTTACTCATAAAAATTGTAGTAAAAATTACTAAAAATTATAGAAAATACATAATTTAGAATTATGTATTATTTTGTGATAGTCATGGCCCAAAAGACCCAATCTGATTGGAAATGTGTTGTAATTCATAATACGACCTGCGTGCTGTCATGTGATGTGCGTGTTGTATATTTGATTCGCAACCTGCACGTCGTGCCTTTCTCTATTTTTATATTCTTGTTGTAAATTAGTTTAGACTCGAATATAACTCGAATTTCAAAATTATAATGTACAAAATTGGAGCCGTGGAAGGTCCACTCGAGACGGAGTTACGAGGAGGGCGCGAGCAACACAAGGTGGTCAAAGGGAGGAGCTTGAGAAGCTGTTGACCTTAGGTTGACCATCCGATCTTCTCATTGGCTTGAGAAGATCGTAGTAGGGCCATGACTAATCACAAATAATTTAATTAATTGCTTGTGTGTATGTGATGCATAATTAGTAATTAATTAGTGCCTAACGATTAGATTAGATCTAAATCGTGTACAAGATGCACCCTCTCGATTAGATTAGATCTCAATTGCATCAACTCTAAAATGCCTACCATGCCATGATACCTATCACTACCTCGATCACATGTGTTGTTGAATCTGCCAAAGCAGAGCAACACATATTAAGTTGGTAGGGTACGGAGGGACAATCTTGGTCCCGCCTATCAACGCATGGGTGAGTATAGACTCAATTTGATTGAGTACAACTAGTTAAATCGAGTTTAACTGTAGGCATTCTTCCAATGGTTGGAAAGATAGGACATAAATCACATTTATATTAATTCTTGAGCGTATTAGCCAAAGCTAACTCAAGTTTTAATATAACTGCGGATAATGATCCTATAAACAAGAGTTGCATAGAGATGTAACTGGTAAATCGTTACTTACCGATCATACTAAGTCTTGGGCATTTTAGCCAAAGCTAACTCAAGGGTTAGTATGATGTGGATCTTGTCCCACATGAGTTATAGAATTCAATGGGAGCATCATTTAGTTAAAGGCCTAATTAAATGATTAAAAGAATATGATATTTACTTTTTGCCTTAATTTCTGTTGTAGATTACCATGACGTCGAATATGAATTCTTTCTCCCTGCGTTCTATCCTTGAGAAGGACAAGGTCAACGGAGCAAATTTCCTGGATTGGTATAGGAACTTGAGAATAGTTCTCACCCAAGAACGTAAACTGTACGTTCTGGAGTAGCTCATTCCAGAGGCTCCTCCTGCCAATGCCCCACGAGCTGACAAAGATGCTTATAAGAAGCATCAAGATGACACATTAGATGTGTCCTGTCTAATGCTCGTGGCCATGAACTCTGAGCTTCAGAAGCAACATGAGTTGATGGGTGCTTACGATATGGTTGAATATCTTCGTCAACTGTATCAAGGACAAGCGCAGCATGAGAGATTTGAGATCTCCAGGGCACTATTTCAGTGCAAGATGTCAGATGGGGCTCCCGTAGGTCCATATGTACTCAAAATGATTGGGTACATAGATAACCTACAGAGGTTGGGATTCCCGCTTGGCCAAGAGCTGGCCATTGACCTGATCTTGCAATCTTTGCCGGATAGCTATAGTCAATTCATTCTAAACTACAATATGAATGAAATTGACAAGCCATTGCCCGAGCTGCTTAGCATGTTAAGAATTGTTGAGTTAAACCTTAAGAAGGCTAAGCCCCACTCTGTTCTGATGGTTCAGAAATGCAAGGGCAAGGGCAAGCCCAAAGGCAAAGGAAAGTGCCAAGCCAAGGGCAAAGGCAAGGCACTGAAGCCTAAAGGAGGGGTCGCCAAGGATGCTACCTGCTTCCACTGCGGTCAGACCGGGCATTGGAAGAGGAACTGCAAAGTCGACCTGGAAGATCTTAAGAAGAAGCGAAGTGAGACTTCCACTTCAGGTATATATGTTATAGAAGTCAATCTATCTATTTCTTCATCATGGGTATTAGATACCGGATGTGCTTCTCACATTTGTACTAATGTACAGGCGCTGAGAAATAGCAAGGCATTGGCAAAGGGCGAGGTGGACCTACGTGTAGGCAATGGAGCACGGGTTGCTGCTGTTGATGTAGAGACTTATTTTCTATCAGTGCCCTCTGGGCTTGTACTAGATTTGGATGATTATTGTTATGTGTCTGCTTTAACTAAGAACATAATTTCAGTTTCTTGTTTGGACAAGAAAGGTTTCTCTTTTATAATTAAGGACAGATGTTGTTCTATTTATTTAAAAGATTTGTTCTATTGTAGTGCACCTCTAATGAACGGACTCTACATTCTAGACCTTGAAAGTCCTATCTATAAAATAAATACCAAGAGGTTTAAGTCAAATGACATGAACCAAACTTATCTCTGGCACTGTCGCTTAGGTCATATAAATGACAAGCGCTTATCCCAGCTCCATAAGGATGGTTTGCTGGACTCATTTGATTTTAAATCTTATGAGACGTGCGAGTCATGCCTACTAGGCAAGATGACTAAGACTCCCTTTAGTGGGCACTGGGAAAGAGCGACTGATTTGGTAGGACTTATACATAGTGATGTATGTGGCCCTTTCAATGTCGCTGCTAGAGGCGGTTATAGGTACTTCATCACATTTACTGATGACTTCAGTAGATATGGTTATGTGTACTTGATGACACATAAGTCTGAATCCTTTGAAAAGTTCAAAGAATTCAAAAATGAAGTACAGAACCAGCTTGGTAAGAGTATTAAGATACTTCGATCAGATCGAGGTGGTGAATACCTTAGCCATGAGTTTCGTGACTATCTAGCTGAGTGTGGGATCCTATCCCAACTCACTCCTCCTAGAACACCACAGTGGAATGGTGTATCCGAAAGGAGGAATCGTACCCTATTAGATATGGTACGGTCTATGATGGGTCACACAGATCTTCCTACATTTCTTTGGGGCTATGCTCTAGACACGGCAGCTTTTATACTCAACCGAGTTCCATCTAAGGCCGTGATAAAGACACCATATAGGATATGGACTTGGAGAGGTGTCCAAATGTCTTTTATGAGGATTTGGGGTTGTGAGGCTTACGTTAGACGTCAAGTCTCAGACAAATTTGGACCCAAATCCGACAAGTGCTATTTCATTGGATATCCCAAGGAAACTAAGAGATATTACTTCTACATTCCCAGTCAGCACAAAGTAGTTGTGGCAAAGACTGGGGTCTTTCTAGAAAGGGACTTTGTTTCTAGAAATACTAGTGGGAGTACGTTCTGTAACACCCACTAAGCTTTTAAGATAAATATGAAAATGATAAACTTGCCTTAGAAAAATATTAGTAGAATGTTGAACCAAAAAGAAATAAAAAGAAATAAAAATAGGGAGTGGTCAAGGATTTGAACCTTGAACCTCTCATGATGTAAATGATAGGATTAATGGGTAATAACCAGTTGGGATAGGAATGAAATATTGATAGCAAAGGAGGGAAACTCATGATAAGGATGAGAGTAAAAACTAGCCAAAAGAAAGCAAGAAAAGAGCAAGAGAAAGGCAACTTGCCTTCCTTCTTTTCTCTCCCTCTTCCTCTCCCTTTGCCGTGACTTAAAGAGGACAATTAAGGGGATTCATTCCCCCTTGTTTCATCATGAATGATGAGAACAAATAAATAAATAAAATAAAAAGAAAATGAAAAAAAAAGGGGGCTAAGGGAGAAGGAAAGCAAAAACCAGTTTTGCTACCTCTTTCCCCTTAACATAAAAGGAAGCATGTAAAGAGAAGATTTTATTTTTCTCTCATTTCTCTCATTCTCTCCTCTCCACCACTGAGAGCCTCAGCCCCCTCTCCTCCATTTTCGGTCCCCAAAACAAGGTTCCTCCTAGGATACAAGGAAGGCTACCAAGGGAAATCAAAGGAGGAGAACAAGAAGAAGAGACCCTTTCTTACATCACCACACTTTAGAACCACAAGCGAAAAGGATGTAAGTATCCCCTCACCTGTGGTACAAGTGGTTTTGATGTGTTTTTGGATTTTATGAGGATTTTAAAACCTAGAAACAAAGTTGTGAAAATTCGGCCAAAGAAAGGACTTGTTGATCCTAGGAATGTTTAATATAAGCCTTGATTCATGATAATTTTTCTATGCTTTGTAAGAAGGTTTTCTCTCATATTTTTATATATATATGTGATGCTGGATTAGAGATGTACCTAACCCTAGAGTTTCGGCCAAAAAGGTTTTATAAGGGCTAGGGAATTTATTTGTTTACCTAACTTGCACAAAACCCTCTAAATAAATGGTTAAGGATCCATTATTGTTTTCATACTTGAAGGTTACTTGGAACCAAAAGTACCCCACTCCCAAGTTTTGGCCAAGGAAGGGTTTAGGGTTAGGATGACTTTGAATTTAAACTCACCATGTTTATATGATAGAATATAGAGTTTCTTAAAGAGTTGCATGCTTGTATGTTGATAGAAACTCATGAACATCACTTTTAATGTTTCGGCCATGGTAAGGTGGATGGTTTAGAATAGCTTAAACAGATTTTTTTTTAACATGCTCAAAACCTCCATGACAATAAGATATGAAAGTTGTTTGATGCTCCCATGCTTAATTAGAGTATAGGAAAATTGGTTGCATGATATATGATAATTATGACCACAAGGGTCCTAGCTTGTTTGTGAACCAAACTTATATGTATAGTTTCTTTGATATTTCTGCCATAAAACTTGTTTAGGTTTTCCATACTTTAGGCCACCTAAAACCTAGTTTAAAGACTTGGAAGGTTTCGGCCAAACATATGCTATGAGATAAAGAAAGGAAAAACCTAGGAAACCTAAGACACAATTTAAATGTATGCTTATAGTGCTTGACTTTTGTACATGTTATGAAATGTGTTATGACTTTCTATGCTTTTATGCCATTTGAACAAATTCCATGCTTGATGAGGTTCGGCCATGTAGGGTTTAAAGACCTAGAAACCTTAAAATTTAGACCTCATGTGTTAAAGATGCTTCTTATGAAATTGAGATAACATGTTGATTGTGTTCACATGCTTATATATTTAACTATGATTCAAATGGACACCTTAAAGTCTCGGCCATGAAGGGATACATGCCTTAGAAACCCTAGAACTTACATTGAACATGCTCATGTCACTCTCCATGAAATATGAAATGTAGAAAGCTAAAAATTCACATGCTATATGTTGTTAGTGACCTAAATTGATGCTGAGGGAAGTGTCGGCCATGACCACTTGTATGATGTCATTTATAAATTTATACATGATGTTAGAGTAAGTTCACATGCTTGTATGCTTGCTTGAAAACCTAAATGAGTACTTGTAAGTTTCGGCCATGACATAATTTTAAGGGCTTAAAGGATTTAGGAACTAACTCAATTGTGCTTACCATATTCCTTGAAACAAATGCTATAAATATGGTTAAGGTTTCCATGCTTTATGTCATCTAGAACCTTGTTTCACACTTGTTAAGGTTCGGCCAAATGAGGTTTAAGGACTTGGAGAACTTAGAGTCCAAGTAAATCTTGTTTATAATACTTCCTATGAAAATGATATGTGGATGAATTAGGTTCTACATGCTTGGATGTTGTTTAAAACCTAAATTGGCACCTAAGAGGGTTTCGGTCAAGATAAGAACCCAAGGGATTAGGAAGCTTAGTACCCAAATTAATCATGTTACATTGTTCCTTATGATTGGATGAGCACATGATACACTTTTATGCTTAGACATGTATGCTTGTGAGCTATACAAGATGAGAATTTCTACGATATGCTATGAGTTCAAAATATGCATGCTTATGTTATGATATGTGGGTAAATTTTACATGCTTTGATGATATGATATGAGCTAAAAATATGCATGCTTATGTTATGATATGTGGTTAAATTATGCATGCTTTGATGCTATGTTTAGTGCTTAAAATATGCATGCTTTCATGATATGCTATGTGGTTAAATTATGCATGCTTGATGATATGATTTATGCTTAAGATATGCATGTTTTTATGATCTATGCCTAAGTGATGCATATTGTTATGATATGATGTATGCCTAAGTGATGCATACTTTTATGGTATGATGTATGCCTAAGTGATGCATACCTTTATGATATGATGTATGCCTAAGTGATGCATACCTTTATGATATGATGTATGCCTAAGTGATGCATACTTTTATGACATGACGTATGCCTAAGTGATGCATACTTTTATGGTATGATGTATGCCTAAGTGATGCATACCTTTATGACATGATGTATGCCTAAGTGATGCATACCTTTATGATATGATGTATGCCTAAGTGATGCATACTTTTATGACATGATGTATGCCTAAGTGATGCATACTTTTATTATATGATGTGTGCTTAAGTGATGCATGCTTTTATGATGTATGATATGTATAAGTATGACATGTACTTTACTTTATATGGCTTGTACCAAGGGTGGGCTCCATAAGCGCCCCGGGGTTGATGGAATAAGACTCGGGCCTCGTTAGGGATGGGCTCCTAAGTGCCCCTAGGTCGATGGAGTAAGACTCGGGCCTAGTATGTTTGCCTTGTAGGATTCAAGATTTGCTACCTTGGACCTACATAGGTTGCGCGCAATATGTAAGTGGTACATAGCCGGGATCCCCTTTAAGTTGAGATTATGTTCAAATATATATGTTAGAAGAAATGGTTTTAAAGATCATGAGACATACACATGTTTTTCGGATACATGTTTTTCAAAATCATATTGCATATACCTTATGATGATTTATGATATGCCATGGTTAGATATGATTATGTTATGTTCCATGATATGTCCATGTGTATGATATGCCATGACTCCTTATGACGATATGCCATGATTAGATACGATTATGTTATGCTTCATGCTATGCTTTACGCTATGATATGCCATGACTAGTTATGATTTCTTCATGTTGCATGATATGCTTAAAAGAGTATGTTACATTATGTCATGACTAGTTGAAATGATGCCATGTTGTGACATTCTTTGATTATACCATGATTTTCGGTTTTAGTGAGTAGGAAAGGAACTTACTGAGCCATGAGTGCTCACAGCTTACTGTCCTTGTACCACAGATAAAGGAAAAAAGCTGGATGAGCTAGAGGAGCAGCAGGAGAGGCAAGGAGATGTGTGTGGCAGTGGCTAGGAAACCAAATAAGAACCTGCTTTAAAAACTTTTAAAGAACTATGCTTTGGTATCATGAATTGTAGTACCGTATGTGTGACTTGATGTTATGTTTCTACTAATTTTGATATCATGTTATTGAGGCCATGATAGTGTAGTTCGGATTTGATGAAAGGGAAAACAAAAGAAAAGTTTTTATTAAACTAAGAGAATTATTTTAAGTCTTCCGCTGTTTTAAAAAGAAAAATTTGTTCATAGAGTATCGTAGCCCCGTCCCTTAGGGTTAGCAGGGAGGGCGGGCGTTACACGTTCGATCTTGAAGAAGTTCAAGATGCGAACAATAGCACTGAAGCCTCGATGGAAGTTGAGCTGGAACTACAAAGTGTTGTTGATGATGTTGTTCCACAAGGAGTTGAGGAACAACAACCAGTTCAAGTAGACATACCTCTTCGTAGGTCTGATAGGGTACGTCGTCAGCCTGAGAGATATTCATTTCTCTTGTCTGACCATGATGACGTTGTGCTCATAGAGGATGAGCCCACCTCCTATCAGGAAGATGTGATGAGACCAGATTCCGATAAATGGCTAGAGGCCATGAGATCCGAAACGGAATCCATGTACACCAACCAAGTATGGACTTTGGTTGATCCACCTGAAGGGGTAAAACCCATTGGGTGTTAGTGCGTCTTTAAGAGAAAGACTGACATGGATGGACTTATCTATAAGGGTCGCTTGGTAGCTAAAGGTTTCAAGAAAATTCATGGTATTGACTATGATGAAACCTTTTCTCCAGTAGCGATGTTTAAGTCCATTCGGATCATGCTTGCTATTGCAGCATACCATGACTATGAGATATGGAAGATAGATGTCAAAACCGTGTTTCTGAATGGAAACCTACTCGAGGATGTGTACATGACACAACCTGAGGGTTTTGTAGATCCACAGCATACTAACAGAGTATGCAAGCTGCATAGGTCCATTTATGGACTAAAGCAAGCTTCTCAGAGCTGGAATCTTCGATTCGATGATGCAATCAAATAGTTTGGTTTCATCAAGAACGAAGATGAGCCTTGTGTCTACAAGAAGGTTGTAGGGAACAAAGTTGTCTTCCTTATATTGTATGTGGATGACATACTGCTCATTGAGAAAGACATCCCTTTGCTACAGTCTGTCAAGACTTGGCTAGGGACATGTTTCTCAATGAAGGACTTAGGTGAGGCATCACGCGTTCTAGGGATACAGATCTATAGAGATAGATCTAAAAGATTGCTTAGTCTAAGTCAGAGTATATATATTGACAAGATAATCCTTCGGTTTGCCATGCAGAACTCCAAGAAGGGATTTCTGCCGATGTCACATGGCGTGAGTCTTTCGAAGACTCAAGGTCCCTCTTCTAGAGAGGAGAGAGACCGCATATATCAGATCCCTTATGCCTCAGCCATAGGATCTATCATGTACGCCATGCTATGTACTCGACCTGATGTCTCGTATGCTTTGAGCATGACGAGCAGATACCAGTCAGATCTAGGTGAAAGTCACTGGATGGCGGTCAAGAATATTCTTAAGTACTTAAGAAGGACTAAAGAATATTTCTTGATAATGGAGGCGATGACGAGCTAGTTGTAAAGGGTTACAGTGATGCCAGCTTTCAGACCGACCAGGATGATTATCGATCACAGTCAGGGTTCGTGTTTTGCATAAATGGTGGTGCTGTGAGCTGGAAGAGTTCGAAGCAAGGCACAGTAGCTGATTCTATGACAGAGGCCGAGTATATTGCTGCATCAGATGCAGCAAAGGAGGCAGTTTAGATCCGCAAGTTCATCACTGAACTTGGGGTGGTTCCTAGTATCGCTGACCCTATTGAGCTCTATTGTGACAATAATGGAGCTATAGCTCAGGCTAAGGAACCTCGCTCACACCAGCGGACCAAACACATACTACGGATCTTCCATCTCATTCGAGAGATTATCGACAGAGGAGATGTGAAGATTTGCAGAGTACCTACAGAGGCTAACATCGCAGATCCCTTGACCAAGGCTTTGGCACAGAGGAAGCATGATGGTCACACTTGGTCATTGGGGCTTAGAGCCTACACTGATTGGCACTAGTGCTAGTGGGAGATTATTAGTTAGAGCCCTAGAGCCAATCATTTAATGATTATATTATGGACTTGTTGTATCATATTCTTATATATAAATAAAGGCATTTGTTTTGGTTATTATACTTACTTGTATTGGTGCCAAATAAACTAAGTATAATAGCGTCCTTGAGTAAAAGGTTCTTACCTATATCAATCGATTGGTTGAATCGATAGTGAGATGATATAGGAAACACTACTCTTAATCATTCCTAGTCGAGTAATAACATTCAGGGACAATGTTAATATAATAAGACTAGCATGTAGGTCAACTCGATGACTTGATCTCACAAGTCATGGATATAGAGATATCAAGTTGACACATGGGTATGCATTGGAGAATGTATACTGAATGACCCGCCATGAGAAAGTATCATGGATCGTTATATGAGTGTCATATACATTCTCATGTGACTATTAGTATGACTACTAGTCCTTAGACCTGAAGTCACCATGGTTCCCTACATAAGGAGTTATGTACTTTGGTTTCGTCAAACGTCACCCGTAACTGGGTGAACTTATAAAGGCGATTAGTGGGTATGTAACAAATTATGCGGAGGGATGTGAGTGATGTAGATGGGATCTATCTCTCCTATATGACGGGAGTGACATCGATATTCTTGATAGAGTGAGACCACGAAGTGCATGGCCATGCCCAAATGAGTCAATATGAGATATTGAGCTCATTTGATTTAGTGAGTCTACTTGGAGTTCAAGATTTAGATTGGTCAGAGGATGACACGGTCTATGCCTCACATTGATCAATCTAGATGTCTAGGATAGAAGGACACTTGTCATATATTGTGAGGAGTCACAATTAGTAGTCACAAGGTGATGTTGGATCTTAACATTCTTGTAACTTGGGTAGTAATGATGTGTTGCTAGATACCGCTCATTACTTATGCTCCTAAATGGGTTTAGGGGCATTGCCAATGTTACAAGAACCTATAGGGTCACACACTAAGGACAATTAGATGGAGATTAGGTTCATATGATGAACCAAGAGGATTAGATTCATGTGATGAATCAAATTGGATTAAGAGTAATCTTAATTGGGCTAATTGAGTTGGACTCAAGTTGATTCATGTGTTCAATGA